>NC_056712.1:16224006-16524006 GCF_018831695.1 Puntigrus tetrazona
TCTGTCTGTCTGTCTGTCTATGTATCTATCTGTCTGTCTGTCTGTCTGTCTATGTATCTATCTGTCTGTCTGTCTGTCTGTCTGTCTGTCTATTTGTCTGTCTATCTGTCTGCCTGTCTATCTGTCTGTCTGTCTGTCGGTCTGTCTATCTATTTCTGTCTGTCTGTCTGTCTGTCTATTTGTCTGTCTATCTGTCTGCCTGTCTATCTGTCTGTCTGTCTGTCTGTCTGTCTGTCTGTCTGTTTGTCTGTCTTTCTGTTTATCTATATCTGTCTGTCTGTTTTCTGTCTGCCTGTCTTTTTGTCTATCTATTTGTGTCTCTCTGTCTGTCTATATTTCTGTCTTTATTTCTGCCTGTCTGTCTATCTGTTTGTTTGTCTGTGTGTGTGTGTGTGTGTGTGTGTGTGTGTGTGTGTGTGTGAGTGTGAGTGTGTCTGTCTGTGGGTCTGTCTTTTCTTATTTTGGTGTTTCTAAAAAAAATGTAGGAATTTTCCACTGGTCCCTTGAAATTAAGCAACAGATGAGGTCATCATCTTGCCTGTGATTGGCTAGTATGAATACCTGTTTGTTACCAAGCTTTCCCCAGCTGGGTGCAAATTGAGAGAGAATCTAAGGAGGAATATTTATAGATTAGTGCGCGTGTGTAGTTACCGAACACACTTTTATGCTTGGATCCATATTTGGTAAGCAATCAACCTGTCTGAATGCTGACGGAGTGGGTGCAAACTGCCTTTTGCAATAAGTTTTATGTGAGAGGCATGATGATATCTTGAAATATAATTCAAGATCGGTATCTTGTTCGAATCTCTCATCCATGCAGCTGCAGACTTTCAGCAAGACGTACGTAGGCCTTGCAGGTGCAGGAACTTTATGATGTGTTACTCAGCACATAGATTTTTCCTTTTCAGCATTTCACCAGAGCACAATGTGGGCGGAATGCAGCCATTAGACAGGAACGAGTGGGTGAAATGCCAGTTAGCGGTTTTACCGTCTATGGCCATTATAATCTTTCGTGACATCCTATGTTGTACAGCACGCGTACCTCCTAGCTGCGTTTTCCCTTTAAAAACTTGGTTGTGAAATTTGGAAAATGTCAGGCGTCAGTTATTTCTGACGCTTTATAGGAAGCATAGTCATACTGTATGATGTGATAGAGTTTGATTGACAGCACTGAAGTGAAACTGTCTGCTGGCCTATATTGCAAAACGAAGGTTGCAGCTGTCAGCTTGCCTGAGGTCAGTTTACAATGTCTCACTTCCTCCTTTGTGAACTATATGTAGATATTTTTATATGGCTTCTTTTGTATATTTAATGTAATTAGATATCAGGTCAACATTCTCAGATGTTATTGTGTACAGTATGTGTTTTTGAAGAAATGGCATGTGAGCGTACTGGTATAAAATGAAACTGATGATGACATTTACAAGTCGTTTTCACATTTTTGTATTTAAAAAAGATTCTATTGGATATCATCAAATTTAAATATGCAGTAATGGCAGACTATCATGCTTTTATTAATGTCAAAAGGAGCAATAAAGTATAAGTGTATCTATTCAAAATAGAGTTGAATAAATTGCCCCCTTGTGGCTATCCTTCAAAGAAACTGCAGTAGCAGTGAAAATAAAAACATATTATTATTCATATGTGCATATGTTGATGTTATTGGTCAGATTTTTTTCCTTTCATTTGAAAAAAAAAAATAGTTTGTTGTAAAGTTGTGACATATTCCTTATTTTTAATGTTTCAGAGTCTTCGTTTTGGACCATATTTCAACCCAAAACTAAAAACTTCAACTGCATTAAAAAAAACACTAAGCCTATTTTCTTGCATTTGATTTTTATGATAATTAATCACATTAACCCCTCCCCAGCCCCTTCTCAAATTCACAGTAACCTAGTTAAATGCAATATATATTTAATATATATATATTGCATTTAACTAGGTTATACTGTTATATATATTATAAAATATATAAACGCAATATATAATTGAACTCACTCCTCACTGAGTAAGCATTAAAAAAAGCTATATATTTAATCATATGAGCAAATGTTCCTTATTTATTTGCACATTATTTTAATAATAATGGTTTACTCTTCTTCCTTATGCATCATGTGTCATGTTTTGTGCTGTTGTGAGTCTCTGTATGCATCCAAAGCCTTTTCAAAAGTCTGTTATTCACTGTTAGCACAGAAACACAAGTCCCTTCTGCTTGTGGAACAGAGGATCTTGTTTTTTAAACATTCACTGCACTCTGGGTCACCCTCAGTACTTATGATGCAGTAACTGGCACTTTTGAGGGATCCAGAAGAGCGAGGCAGCTGAATCGCCTGCTTGTTCTGCCTCCGATTAGAGTTAAAGACACTTGTATTTGTTTACAGTGCACCCTCCATTTAGGATAATATACTTTGATTAACAAAACAAAGCAGAGACGCATTTGATATTACACAGATATTTTAATGCACTTCAGATTATCTTTTAAAGAAAATTCGTAAATTATATTTTTGCTTTAAAAAGATATGCACTGACATGTTTATATTTTCTTGTACGTTGCACCAGATATGAATCCAGTTTGTTTTTAAAATAGACATTTACGTATTATTTTCTTCCCTGGGTAGCTACTTTCATGCAGTTACAGTAGATGTTCATGTTGGCATAATATGATGAATATGGTAATTCTAATCTGAGTGTCTATGCCCTTGAAACTAGAGGAATAATTGGCCCCTAATTACCATATAGATGCATTCATAGCTTGTCAGCAAACGCTCTCAATTACAAAAGCAGAAACCTGACATCACATTCTATCCCGTTTGTCACATTTTGCACAGGCAATCAAACTATGATGCGAATCAACTACAATATTTGTTGTTTTTTCAACCTTCCACTCTCCTAAAACATTCTTTTGCGAGAATGCTGACGCTCTCTTTACAAATATTACTATAAAAGAATAACTTTTAGCCTCCAGAGTCAGATCCGATGCACTTTCACTGCAGGATCTAATCTGCGGTTGTCACATGTATCTGCTTCCAACGCAATGCAGTTTAACAGCACAGAATTGACTGTATTCCAAATACTAAGACCTTTTCCAAAACAAGAGCCCCATTCATTTGTAGTTTGAGAGATGACGGAATGAGTTCAGACAATGAAGGCCCAAAGGCTTTTGTTGAGTTCACTCTGACTTGAGGGGAACAGAAGTGGAAGACATCACACGTTGAATAAGCACTTTAGTCATACTAGTTCTCTTTTAAAGACGCTCTGTAATAAAGCATTTGAAAAAACCGACTCACCTTCTTCTTCGTCGTTATGTTATATGGCATGTTTGCTCGAAATAATCTCTAAGTTAAATATGAGTATATTTAAAGGCCATATCATTCTCTTGATCCTATTTATTACTGATGCTCACAATTTATAATATTCTTCGGAACTCATTGACTATTTTGTTTTGTTGATTTTTACAATGGAAGTACCATTGTTATTTTCTGTAAGGCTGGAGGCACGGGGAATTTATGTTCCCTGACCTAGACTCTCCTTACAGAGCACCTTGTGAATAATAGAGGAGTGCTAGTGCATATGACAATAAACCTATTTTTTATTTTAAAATATCACGTATTCAGTATCAGCCAATACATTCGTTGATGCTGTAAGTGAACAGTCTGAGGAAGAATACAAAAAATATAGCTGTTTACCAAAGATGACTCAATCTAAAGCAGTGTTTTTAAATTCCAGGTATATGTTTTAAGGGAGGAAACAACTGGGAACATTGTCCTGGATTCTGTGACAAGGCACCTGCTTAGGTCCTGTATGATAAAACCTACTCAGTTGGCACAGGGGCAGGAGTTACACCCATTGAGGTTAGTCCTAGGCTCCTTGATTTTAAGCAAAGTGCCTGCTGTACTCACAAGCTCCCAGAATGATCTCTTTGTGCATTATTGTGCAATTTTCCCAAGCAAATTACCCAAGCATATTTCAGTTATGGTAAAATAAATAAAAGAAAAAATTAAATAGTAGGCCTATGTAGCTGTGAGAGTCTCAACTGGAGGAAAATGGAAGACCAGTAATGATTTCTGTTATTAGTAAAATAGTATTAGTATTACTAATCTCGATTAGTAGTAGCCTATGCATTTTAAAACCCATGGATAGCGGATTATTTTCCACCCAATTACTAAAATAAAACTTGTTAGTGCTAATTAGTGCTTATAGAACTTCATGTTTGTTGTTGTTTTTTAATGCGTATGACACTATTAAACATTTTTATTAAACATTTTTATTATTATTTCTCTAAACATTTTTATTCAGAAATGATCTCGGCAAATATTTACTATAAACTATACAAAGTTCTGCTAATTCAAAAGCAACGAAAACTGTATCTTTATACTCTTTTTGCGCATTGTTATTATGCAGGTGTTTTTTGTGACCCAGGATATACGTCTGTCTCTGTGTATATTCTTGTATTATTTTGTCTCTTGCTTTGCCTCTGCCATTACAATTATAATTTATATTTTACGTTATAATTTACAAAAAATAATAATAATAATCAGTTGTCAGGCTGCGTTGCGTCACGAAAGTAGGCGGGCTTAACGCGTTTAACAGACAGGTACTTTTCCACCACAGGACAACGCTGATTGGCCCGCATGTCGGACAAACACAGCCGTCACAACCACCGCGGTACTAAAACTTGATTGGCCTGCGCTCCGCTCTTAGACCCGCCTCCCCAGCTCTCTGATTGGACGCCACCACAGTGGAAGTGTCAGTCAATAGTTTTTTCGCCCAGTGACACTGCAGCTCTATGTCCGGACATGTAGATCTCATAGCGGCTTGGCCTTTGTTAGCGAGTCGCTGAGAAGAACCAAGAAAGCCGGGGGGAGCCGCATTCATGCACTTACAGAGAGGAAAATGATCATCTGCACGAAAAACATGGACTATCGCCTTGGAACCCAGTGCCAGTTCGTTCAAAATCAGGTAACGGGAATGCCTGAAGTGAATATAATAGCTGTGGACCGTAGCTGTACGTTATCTAGACTCTTGCTGGGAAGTTTCAAAGTTGACAGTTCATCTACTTAGCAAAAGCATCGACTCCTTAATGTCGCTCATTCATTCGCGTTTAAAACGCTTCTCCCATATACGCATGTGTCATTATTATCGACTCTATTCAGAAGTCCCTCTTTGAAAGAAAAGCCTTGTCGCCACAAGTAATATCCGTTATCACGAATGTCATTGATATGCATGTATATTTGTAGAATCGCTCAGCTTTTGTATTGCTAGGCTCATCGCCACTTTTCAACCAAACACTATTTGCTTCGAGTTTTAAACGCCGAATTATTGCGTTGGATTTATTGTTCCCGCAGTTCAACTTAATTTTCACTATAAAGCTGCGGTCTTGCAGTTCATTTTACTTGGACTTAACGTTTGTGCCGCGGTTCATCCGTAATCCAACGCAGCTTTGAACTCGAGTAACAATAGTGACCCGTGACATGTTTTGTTTTGTGCTTTATGGAAAGAAAAGCCCTGCAAAACCATCGCATTCGCGACAAAGAGCGAGATCGTCTTAATAAGCGTCTTTGTCGTGCATTTGCTTCGTTCGTACTCCAGTTTGGCTCATATAGCCATTGTTTCACGTTGCAACTATTATGTTGCCTGCTCGTGAAGGTATACGTTTGTTTAATATTCCAAGCATTAACAGCAAAACATTTAAGCTTCACGAGGAATCAAGACTGCGGTCTTGAAAAGCCTTCGGTGCAGATTAAGCCTTGGTTATGGGTTTACCAATAATCTAAACCTAACGTTACGCGACGAAAAGCTTTTTTAATAGTGTTGGCATGTGGACGTTTTGTAGGTTTGAAACTCTCCTTCACGTCCGAGCTCTCCGTTGAGTTGTTTCTAAGATGAATCTGCTGCTTTACACACGAAGACATCCGATTTAGTGTTTTTTTTTTTTTTTGGGGGGGGTCGTATCTACACAGGAGCATTCATTTCTCAAACATTCAACTCGTTAGTTTTTCCAGTCGTTTAGTATTTATTTTTTTACGTTTAAGTACGCTCTGTAACCAAACGACTGCGTAAAATCTTTTCTATATGAAAAAAAAAATTGAAATCTGTCATTTGTCTGTGGCGCTGTCGTAGTGAAATTTTTCGCAGTTCTCGTCGGGCAAACACAAAGCCCTTTGTAGATCCAACGGCAAACCGTAACACGACAGTCCGCGCGGGAAGATGCATTTATTGACACTTCTTCGCGCTTGACTTTTTGGTTTTGTTGTGTGAGTGTTTTCTCTTTCTCCCGTTTGTGTGATGTGATGCTGATGTACTGCCAATCAAAGTTGTTTTTCTCCCCGTTCGCCTGCAGCGCCTCCTGCGTCCTGAGGGGGCGCTGTTGCGGCGGCGCTGCTGCGCATACAGGAGAACAATAGAGGAATGTGTCATTTAAACATTTCTCAGAAATATGCTCTCATTTGCCAGCCCATGAAAATCCCCTAGGCTTGTACTTGGATTGTTAACATTACAAACTCGCTTTCCTTTCCCCCTCGACTAAGCACCGGTCCATTTGTAAAAGACACTGTCTGTAGGTGATAAGTGTTATAATGGCACAGTACGCTCCCTGATGTGTTTCAGGTAGAGAGCTTGTTTAATATCACGACTGTGCTGCTTTTGTGGTCTCGTCCGAACAGTATGGTAAAATGTAAAGATGTTCTGCAGTCCGTTGCGTAGCTTGTATATCGGTATGCATTTGAGGCATAGCTGACCATGATTCACTTCTGGATATGAAGACCACAGAAGCACAAAGATGGGGAATGTTTCCTCAGCAAACCAAATCTTGGACTTCCCAAGCGGAAATGTGATTCATCGATAATCTGCCTTCGTTTCACTATCCGTCGTATGCAAGCTGCTGAATGCTGAATGTATGTCACACTGTCTGCTTATATAAATGTCAGTCTTCCTGGTCATCTGACTGCATCCATATGTGGCTTGTAGTGTGTGTATGTATGTTTCTCTGTGTTTGTGTGTGTGTATGTGTGTGTGTTTCTCTATTTGTGTGTGTGTGTGTGTGTGTATTTGTGCATGTATGTGTGTGTGTGTGTGTTTCTCTATTTGTGTATGTGTGTGTGTGTTTCTCTATTTGTGTGTGTGTTTGTGTGTGTGTTTGTGTGTGTCTCTGTGTGTTTGTGTGTTTGCTGCAGGCCTTGTTTCGGTCCAACCCCCAGTGAGGTGCAGCTGGCTGTTTTGTTCTTCCTGGCTTCCAGGTTGGCAAGCCAAAATAGTGTTTCCTTTGTAGAGAGGGAGAGAGATGGGGTTTGTGCAACAGCAGTTGGGGCATGTGCGCATGTCAAGGACTGAGCCCTCCAGGCCTTCTGAGAATGCAGATTGAATATCGCATCTTGCTCTTATTCTGGACTCAGGCCCTGAACCAAAGCCCCCTGTCAGTTTGGAGACTCATGTTTAGACCGTCCTCAAATGACAAAAGATGAGCAGTAGGCTTATGTTTGTCTGTTTTATTTGAGTGGTGATATGTCGCACAATTAAAGGCATGGTTCATCCATAAATGAAAATTCTGGCATCACTTACTTAAGTAGTTTCAAACCACTATGGCTTGATTTCTTCTGCAGAGCACAAAACGTGAATTATATGTTGAATTAATAGTATGCTGATCATTGACCTTTTTGAATGACATGAGAGTGAGCGACTGATGACAAATTACGTTTTTTATTTGTCACACATCACTATATATGGTGTATATATATAATCAGCAGTGAACTCCAAGTCAGGTCAGCTCCATAAATACGCAAAATTAGACAAAAAAATGCAAGTAATAAACCTGAATATGAGAACCGATTATAAAAAATAAAAAAAGTAGCCTGAAAGTACAGGACATATACAATAGAAAAAAAACTAAATGCACAGGAATGTACAAGTGAAGTAGGTATTGAATTAACGTAAGTGGAGTAAGGCCCTTGAAGTTGTCTTTTTTTTTTTTTCTGAAGATTTTTTTTTTTTTGACCCTGCAAGAATAAGCACACAAACTCATTTAAATCTAAACACAAGACTACATGCAAATATATTCAAATCTGCATGCTGTTGTGTTTGTTCATGGAGTGATCTTGCACTTTTTTTTGCGTTTCTGATATGTCACACAGATGCTGCTTTGTGTAGCACTTTAACTTGTTTTTCAAACGAATAACTGAATTATTACGTTATGGCTGTGTATGCTGTCATTGTTCACTGAAACAGGAATTAGGATTGCCGAAAGCTGCACCTTTACCCAATAAACAAGATTTCATCTGAATTTAAGGGACTCGCCAAGAGGATATGAGACTGACTTCCTGTTTCATGTTGACTGTTGGTAAAGACATGTCGGTGCATGTTGCTGGTGCTGATGAGGCATCCTGTAATGACCAAAAAAAATCGCCCCAAGTTTCAAAATGGCCTTTCGCTGTTGACCACGAACCGTGCTTGGTCTTATGCATGAACTTTATACCGTAAATGACAAGTTTAACCAACATCTTTTGTTGATCGCAGCTTGATACATACACAAAACCCTGGGTTGACAGCATCTGCTGCAGCGTTTCATTGAGCTGCGCCTGTGTGGGTGTGTGAGAGTCTCTCAGCTTCTCATATGACTTGCATTAGTCTCTAATTTCCCTCTGAAGTTTCATTAGTAGTTAATTGCAAGTTGTTTTGTCTCATTCCAGGGATACAGACTCCCCCCTTGCGATTTTCTGCGGCTGCTGATACGGGCTATGAAATGAACACTCTGTATTGAACCATGATAGCATGTTGAATATATCTGTATTTGCCTGTTTTTCTGGGTCACTGCTGAGGAGTTTTGGGCATTGCGACCAGGCTCGGAGACATGTGATCTGTTTACCAGGGAAAGTGCACTTGTACTAGCGTCCCAATGGAGAATAGTTTTTGAACTGTTGTTTTTGAGGCTGACCTCAACGTCTTGTTTTAAGGACTTTGTCCCTATGTGGCTTTTGCATCTTGGTTGACCGTATTTTCACTTCTATATTCTATTTATCTATATATCTATATCTCTATATATCTATATCTCTATATCTATCTCTGTGTGTGTGTGTGTTTTTCCAGCTCAAAATGCTCATGGTATGTAAACAATAGGTGCTTCCCACTTCATGCATTTATGCACTACTCTGTGCCATTTTATAGAATAGCTATTATAGTATTGCTAGTGTGTCATCTTGTCATCTGATAATTTTTGTTTTAATTGAAAAAACGTTTTTTTTTTTTTTTTTTTTTTTTACAGTAGTATGTTAACACTGGAAATTCCAGAAAGAATTGCACTTCATATACCAAGACGATGCACTTAACCAAAAAAAATGAAGTGCGCAATGTTGAACATTTCATGTACTTAACTGTTTCAGACGAGGAATGGGCTGTTATACTCCAGTGTTGGATGACAAAATAGCTTTATAAAGTTCATATTAGTCATTTGGGACACGACAAATGTATGGAAGTTATGCAGAAATAGATCCGTATAGGCACTTGATCTGTAAAACAAATGCCAGACTTTCTAGGTAACTGTAATGTTAGTCCATGATGCTTTGTGTGGCATGTTTAGCTTGCACATGTTTCGCAAGCCTCGACTGAATTGAATGACTAGACACCTGTATCTCGGGTAGAAACATATCACAGCTTTCAGCGCTGCCTTGACACAGATCTTCTTTTTCCTTTGAGAGAAGTGTCTTTGTTCCTGTTTCAGAAATTTGCTTCTTGAAATTAGTATTTTTTTTTTTTTTTTTATATTATGTTGTATATGTATATGTATATGTGTTAAGTTTCAGACATTGAAACAGGTTAGGCTCACACATTTGCCAATAGAGGACAAACCACTGTCTGCACCTCAGTGCAAAACTACTTTTCATTGAAAATGCATGTTATATTGAGTTAACAAGCAAATATTGACTGCCGCTTTAGTGTTCAAGTTCATTCCCTTTCATCAACGTTTACTTGAGGAACCTGTCTGGAGAGATATTTATGACGTCAAGTAAAACCCCTTTTCCTTTGTTTTTTCACAGTCTCCCTTGTTCTGGAATGCCGTTTATTTCTTATCTATGCATGTGCTATCTCAGCTGTCCTCTAGGACTATTTATAACTCTCTCTTTTCTGTCAGAGACCGTATGAAGAGCTGGGACCGGACAAGCAGTCCGTAGGCCCGGGTGTAATTTATTACCCACGTATTTCCCCCGACAAGATTCAGCAGTGTAGAAAGTGAACAGATTTTTCAGTTGGCTAATTGCTATCAGTTCTTTAATGTGATTCCAGGTGGTATTTGGAGGCAGAAAGTGTATAACGACTCAAAGGGATTGTAGGCTCGGTACGTGCCGCGCTGTCAGGAGGAGTTATGATGGCCCAGAGCTGTTTTGGCCACGGCTTTTAGTTGTCCCCGTAACTATGTAACAAGATTTCAGTCGATACGTGACCACGTTCATGTTTGCGTTCAGTCAGAGCTCATCCTCTTCTCTCCCCCCCACCCCAGAAAGTGTAACTGACCCGTTCATCGCCATGACTAACCACAGCCAGACCCACGGAGCAGTGGTTTACTCGAAGGGAAATGCGGAGAGCGTCCCACAGTTAAACACTGCGCCTGATCTCACATCAAACGCTGTGAGAGCCAAGACGATAAATCAATATTCATTGGCAAACAATCCACAATATCTGTAATAAACTTGAGCAAGGTAAATATTTAGCCTACTTTTAGACTATCGGGTCAGTGTGACTTAAAAGCCTGCATGTTCTGAGTGAATGAGATTTATCATGGTGTTTCCAGCATCCGCCGTCTGTATTATACGAGGAAAGTTCGCATCAACTTCACTTCGCAAGGTTTTTGCCTAGCAAATGCAGAAAAGACCTTGATTACAAACTGACTGAAAAATAAAAGTTAGGTTTAACATGAAGAAATTCAGTTATATTACTGTTGTATAATAAAAAATGTACTTTATTAGAGCAATAATAAAAATAGAAAATAATTGGACATAAATATAACTAATTTTGTGGGACTCTAAACAAAGCAATAAAGCATAAATCATTTTATGCCTCATTAATAGCATGATATAAATATTGTGATAAACATTTGTTGTTAAATGATATGGGGGAAAATCTCGTCCCATAGAGAATGTAATGCCATTGGTGTTAGTTCATTAAAGATCTACCAGTATTGTGTCACTGGCCTTCAAATTGCATTGAACGTCGATAATGTGACGCATTTCTGTGTGGTATTGGGAAATTGTATTTTTTATTTTTTTTTACCAAGCGACTCAACCCAAGTCATATCACTAGAACAGTTAAGTAGTTTTTTGAAAGAAGAAATTGTAACAAGTTTGTTACAATTATAAAACATTTTCTGTAGAATCTTATACACTGGTAAATGGCAGGAAAAAAAAAGACATAATAAATTATGCAGAAGAATAACATGATGCGGTCAAATATAGGCAAGCGCTAATGCAGCAAACATGTCGGCAGGGTAAAAGCATCTTTACATTTATTTTTATTCTGTAATATTTTTCAATTTGAAAGAATTCTCTTCTGCTTTATTTGTACAGTTAAAAAAAGCACGATTTATAGAAGCAGTTATATGTATATGTAGGAAATGTTCAGTGTTGGGTAAATATTAAACAAATGCTTGTCTTGTAATCGATTATTTTGAATGTTTGAAAAGCTATACATAACGGTAAAAAGAGCATTTTGGCTACTTAATATCTACTATTGCAGGGGGAAAAAAATTGGCAAAAAAATATGGGAGAAATGCGAAAACCGTGTTTGGTATGCGGCCTTCGTTCCAGTGTTTCGTTGTGTTCGACTTCGGCCATAACTTTTCATTCCGGTGCATGCCTAATAAAACCCGGTTTTACCAGCTCTGCTTCTGTTTGCTTCAGTTGCTCTCTCACTATACTCCCCAGTCTCCTGTTTCTTCTTCTCAGTGAGGCTCTCGAACAGGAGGGGAGTGGGCAGGATTTCCATAATCCCACAGTCAGACACAAAGCAGGCCAAAGGCACAAGGCCCCTGTTGGCCTTCACAGTCAGCATTTAAAACCACGAAGACGTGAATCAGCAGATCTCCTCAACACCAGTCTAACAGGGACGTCGAGACATTGCCGTTTTCACATCGATTTCCTTTCCGCAAATTGTCAAAAATAGTCTCCTATGCTAAATACGGACGACTGCACCACAACTCCCAAGTCGCGTCTGTGATTATACATGGGGTATGGTGTCCATTGCCACTTTCATAATCTGGATGTATTTTAAGCATCTTGGGGTGTGAAAGTAGGAGATTGAGGTCGACAGACGTCTGTCTGGTCTGAAACAGCAGTGGGTCACTGTTAGTGTGGAATGTCTATTACTGTCCCTCGATACCCTCAGGACCCACGGCTGCTTCCGTGCTTGTTTGCTACTCATTTTACTACTTTATATTTTTGTTGGGAACTATTTGAGAAATGCTGCATACTATTTTAAGGTGTTTTTTTAACAAATTTAACAAAAATGTTTTTCATTCACTTTTGTTTTTTTAAATCTACCTATTATTTGTCAATTTCTATTCCTGTGTTTTATTCTTTTTGGCAGGTGATTGTGAACTCTGAGAAAGACCGTGCTTCTCTCTTGTGTATGAAGGCTCTGGCCAACAGGGGGCGCTTGGACTCGGTGTCTCAGCAGATGGCCTCTCACCCACAGTACCTGGAGAGTTTCCTGCGCACACAGCACTACATCCTCTACATGGATGGCCCATTGCCCCTGCACTACCGCCACTACATTGCCATCATGGTATGAACATGCTCTACAGTCACGGTCACGGTCTCAAATCATATCTCAGGTTAACCGATAGATGTATTTGTGTTGCAGGCTGCGGCGCAGCATCACTGTAGGTACCTGGTGTCTCTGCACTCGGCTCAGTTTCTGCGGGTTGGCGGGGACCGGTTATGGCTTCAGGGCTTAGAGGCCGCACCCCCGCGTCTACGGCACCTTGATCACATCAACAAGGTCCTGGCCCATCAGCCTTGGCTCACGGCACGCTCGCACATACAGGCTCTGCTCAAGACGGGGGAGCAGTGCTGGTCTCTGGCTGAGCTTGTCCAGGCCGTGGTTCTGCTGGCACACTGTCACTCCCTCTGCAGTTTTGTTTTCGGTTCTGGTTCTGACTCGGACACCGGTCCTACTCCCAGAGTGCATCACGGCACGCCCCCTGGCTACTGTCTCTGTGACGCTGCCAACGGCAACACCTCCTTCTCGCCACCCCTTACTGGACCCATAGAGAGGGCGCCACGCAGAAGGGTATGAAAGATTGTTAATTTAATATTTTTAACTGGAATATATTATTATTACTATTATTCACTTCTGTTGAAAAGTTAGGGGTGAGGATGCATAAAAACACATTCGTTAAAAGCATATTAGAATCTAAAGGATCATGTGAAACTAAAGACTGGAGTAATGATGCTGAAAATTTAGCTTTACATCACAGGAATAAATTACATACCATTAATTGCATCCACAATTAGGATGGTTTTGTACTCTGTATATTTATTTGCATATATACATACAGTATGGAAAAAAAATAAAATAAAATAAATATATATATAAAAGCCATGGTATGTATTATATTTATTTGTTTTATATGTACATTTGTTTCACAGAAATATTATTTTATTGTGTTTTTGTTTAAATAATAGCACCCAGAGTTAGCATAAGAGACATCTTTCATAAAATACATACATCAAAACATTACAGTCTTCCTGTTCTTCTGTAATTTTTATAATAGGCTGGCTTTGATCATTGATCCCACTTGAATGCTTGGGAATTGAGTTGGCACTAACACTGTAAAAAGATAATATTATTATTATTTTTTTATAAATTATTATTTTTTTACTCCAATAACAGCTTGGCACTTAAGCAGCGGTATTTTTGACATCCCTCATACAGCAGTGTGCAAGCCACATGAAGTCAGTTGTAATCCAGTCATAACCTGCATTGTTGGCTCTTTTTTAGTCTTTAGACTCCAGCTGTGAAATCTCTTGCCTTCGAGAACAAATTCAAAAATCCCAGGAGGAGATCAAGGAAAGAAAAGGAGACCGACTCCATTCACATACACTCCTACATACAGGTAAGCTGTTCATCAGCCTAAAGACAGTGTGTCGTATAACCATGTTTCCCAATGCTGCTGTAAACAGGATGTGTAGTTCTGGATTAAGATGAGCGTCGAGAGAGTTATTTTTAAGGGCCCTTTCTTGTGTGTATATCGCTCCCTCATGGGCCCTCTTTCGTAACCGTTGTTTCTCTTTCTCAAATGTAACACCATATCAGATGTGGAGGAGGAGGACGAGGCAGTGTTTTCTGCAGACCCCTCCCGCTTCGTCACAGACCCAGAATTCGGCTACCAGGAATTCGCCAGACGGGAGGAGGACCATTTCCAAGTATTCCGGGTGCAGGTGGGGACAGAGACTTTGCATTGGGTGTCACCTACCAAAAGTAGTAGCATAAAAGGGTACTAAGGGTCAGAATTACAACTCGTGTCCGTCCTTCTCAAGACTGTCAGCACTTAATGTTACTCTCAAAACCTTAAAAGGAAGCTCTTTGCCGATGACATGTCCTTTCATTTAAGTAGCTTATCTACGTTTGATTTAAATGGGAATCGTATGCAACTCCAAAAGTTCAAAGCAGTTTGTTTTATCCCAACTTATCCCAAAAGTATAGAGTGTGAAATAAATGCATAAATTCAGGAAGGGCACATTTTTATAGCGCTCAAAAGTGAGATTACATGTACTTTATAGAAATACATTTAAATGATCAAAAACATTTTAATAAATCCTGTTCAACTAATGAAAGGATGGAAAACTTGATAATATAATTTTGTTCAGAATATTAGAATTATTTCTCCAGGGTCATGTAGCACTGAAGACTGGATTCATCATACTGACAAAAATGTTTTAAAGTAGAACATTTTATATTGTAGTATAATTTCACAACATTACTGTAATTTTATCAAATAAATTCATCCTTGGATTGCATGAAAGACGTCTAGTTTATAAGCCGTTGTAGAATGTGTGCATTTTAACAATCTTTAAAATAACTTTAATGTCATGAACTCTATATATACTCTTCTTACTGTGCAGGACTATTCATGGGAGGATCACGGCTTCTCGTTGGTGAACAGGCTCTACTCTGATATAGGGCACTTGTTAGACGAGCGATTCCGCAATGTGGCCTCCCTCCCTTTCCCTCACAGCCCCGATCTCAAACGAGCCATCTGGAACTACATCCACTGTATCTATGGCATCAGGTATCCTGGTTTTTTTTTTGTTCACACTTCTGCATTTGGAACGCAAAAAAAAGCGAATGCCAAGCTTTAAACTCCGCGCTCGCACATAGTGACTCAACAGCTAATTTTGACATCGACATTTTGCCCTCAGGTATGATGATTATGATTATGGGGAAGTCAACCGGTTACTGGAGCGTGGACTGAAACTTTATATTAAAGCTGTGGCCTGCTATCCCGACTCCAGCAAGACCCCTCTATGCCCACTGTCCTGGGCCCCTGTCAAAGCTTCAGAGAAGGTGATTTCCTACACTTCGGTAGCATCTACTCAACCCAATAAAGTCTAATGTATCATAATTAATGTGTAAATTCTCCAAATTCTTACGATAAACTTTATTAGAGAATATTTTACACTCAATCTACTTCATACATTGTTGTTTGATTTAAAAATATGTTTTTTTTTTTTTTTAAATAAAAGCTACTAAATGCGCAATAAAAGCCTGATGTATCAAATATGATACTCAACGATAAACATGTTTTTAAACTATTTGATAATTGTACATTTTGTTATTTTGTTGTTGCCATGAAAACGCTACTGACATGGCATGAAAAAAATGTTCCATCTACTTTTAAATGGCTATTCGTTATTTCGTAAACATTTTAAAACCAATCTTTGCCTTGTCTTGTCTTTTAGGTTCATGTGAATTTGTTAGTGATGGAGGCACGTCTGCAGGCCGAGCTGCTGTATGCACTCAGAGCCATCACTCAATACATGATCGCATAGGACACGAGCGTTCAGCGCCACAGAGGGACATGGTACAACATAAGTCAAGGCAAAGAAATACAAGCAGAGATCAGTCTCTCTGTATTTGTTGTCTCCGAGTTTACCGATGTGATGTAAGGTACTGCTGTGAAACGTTTCTTTGCCAAAGGTGAAACTTTAGGAAGAAGAAGAAAAAAAAAAAAAAAGGTGCAAAGCAATCGCTCTCACCCCTACTGTCATTTTGCATGTGTTTCTCCTACTTTATTTTGTTTCTTTATTTGTCCTTTTTGTGTGCATACTCTTTTTCTTTTTTTTTTTTTTTTTTTTTTATCCTTATCTCAGATGGTTAATGTGCAATTATTTTTATTCAGTTGTTTTTGTTATTAATATTTTCCCGTTTGTTTTGTTTGTTGTTTTTTTTTTTGCTGTTGCTATTCAAACTGAGCGAGAGAGAAAGTGTACCGTTTTCCAAGGTGTCCGACTCTGGAAAGGTCATAGCCAATTTGAGTCACTGTTTACAGAAAATGAATGAATGGACGAAGACTCTTGCTTAACGTGGCTTCCAGGTATTTCATTTGAATGTGGAATAGTGAGACCAGAGCAAAATTTAACAAAGGGTTTAGAGAAGGTTCAACAGCTGTAACTTTCTTTTTAAATTAGCACTTTTAAGACCGTATCTATCTAGTATAGAATATCTCAATAAGCTTTCGGCTGTGGCTTCGTTCTGCACACAGCAGGTCATCGAAGTACTGTTTTCACTCCTTTCGATCGATTATTAGCATTTTCAAAATCTTCCACACTTTTTTTTTTTTTCTCTGCATGGGTGCTAAAGTGATTAAAATGAGTGCATTTATAGGATCTATAATTATCATCCGATTCATCTCAGTAGGAATCCAAACCGCTTTACAATGTGAATAAATTCGAGGTTCAAAGCAGTGAAAATGAATCGCTTTTTCTATAAGACTTCTCTGTGGTAGTGTTTTCAGTGTTTCTCGGTGACTTGCAAACTGGCCAAATCGACGCCGTATGTATTTAAATGATATCATTTAAATGTAGTTCTTTCATTTTGAACTGATTGGCCCACTGAAGTGATTCTGAAAGGACCAGCATTTAGCGTTTAGGTTAATGTTGTGCTGGATCGTTTTGGATCAGCAACAATTAGGTCTTGTTTTTTAAATATTTTACCATGTAAAAAAAATAAAAAATAATTAAGTCACCTTGTGATGTAAGTGAGGAAGAGCACAAATGAGAATAAGCTTGTGATTTTTAATGTTGACACGTAGATCAAATGAAGGACTTCTGACAGAACTATATAAGATGTGTAAAGGTTCAGCCTTGTCGCTATCCTTCCCATAACTGACCTGCACAAAATTGTCTTTTTTTTTTTTTGGTTTTGCACTGAACCTTTTGCACAAAACAATACAAGTGTGGTTGCAGCCGTCATTGTTACAAACTGCTCTGAGGCGATGGCGCCCCTCTGCTCCCATGAATATATTCAATGTCCAGTTTTGTTGACTAGGCCAAATACCTGTACTGTTAAACTCTCATCGGTCTGGTTAATTATAGTTGGCAGAATGATTTGGGCAACACCTATGGTTGGTTTTGTGTGTTTGTTTTTAAACATTGCATTACTTTTTGTTCCCGTTTAAGCGTCTCGTCCTTTTCGAGGGAGGGTTTTGTTTGTTGATGTCAGTTTTGCTCTCGTCTGAACCGTTTAGATTAAGAAGCCAAGGTATGCAAACGAGCAGAAATGTGTACAGGAGCCACAGTCTGTGCTGGACGCATGGTGCCTTTTGACTGCTGATGAGTCACGGCTCGTCGGTACAGCAGAACTGGACTCAGAGCTAAGCCTGCATTAATTCAAGCCGAGAATGGAAGATGTTCTTCATCCAAGCCGACCGACGGATAGTGGACATCCGGAGACGTTTGTCAGGAGCGGAACAGGACCGCAGCACGGCCGTTCTACCTTAAGCAGGACTGTCTTAAATGCTTGTTCTTCAAAGACGGTTTGCCACGTCCCTGAAACGCGGAGGCTTCCAGACCGTCTCCTCCACCTCAGCTGGAAGACGCTTTTGGACTGTGCCTCGGCGGAGGAGACTGGACGAGCATGGCTATTGCCAAAATGTTTATTTACCACGTAAATGTAGGAACTATAAAAATTTAAACTGACCAAAAAAAAAAAAAAAAAAAAAAAAACTTGGAAAAAAACAGGCAAAAAAAAAAAAAAAAAGTTTTGAAATGTGAAAGCTTATTTTTTCTATAAAGATATGCAATATCATCGGTGTGTCTTGTGTTTTTTTTTAGAAGTCATTATGTGTGAAAATAATAGTTTCTGTGGTCTAGCCTTATGGTTGCAAATAGTTTATTTTAAGTGGTTTATAGGTAAAGATTCTCAGAACGAGCACTTCAGTCATTTGGGCTTCCGGTTTTTAAATAATGGCGTCTGAAACTACTAGTGCAATCTTGCCATCTAGTGGTATGTTTCCGTTCGTATTTCTTCGAGAACGCCAAGCCGTCGATTCAGAAACGTTTCAGGCTTTGCGTGTTTAAAAACAGAAATGTGAAGCTTGTAAAAGCAATTCCAAGACGTCTTAGAAGACCTAACCTTCCTCAAACGTATCTGTCTTCAGAATTCCTAGAACTTCACAGACAGGTGGGTGAAGTTTGGACCTCATTTCCCCCTCTCTTAACTCATATTAACGTGAATATAAGTTTTTACGTCTAGTGGCTACAACTAGGTGTTTTAACGCCTGATGTTCGACTGTTCGTTACACCAAGAACGGTAACGTTCTGTAGATAACGCTTTAAATATCGTTCCTCTGAATCGTTATCGTTGTAGCTGTGGCTGTTATAGCTATTCTTACGGAATTGGGACGATTATTAAAAGTACAGCTTTCGTTATTGCGTCGAACCAGACTCATTGAAACTCAGATGTAAGATGGAAACGAGGAACGAGCTAATTAAAGAACTAGTTTATACGTTTCACATGCTATATTAACCTGATCCTGCTTCATATGCTTCATTTAGAGTTGATTGGCTCGACATTTAGCATGACTGGCTGCTCTCGTGCTCCATGTTACACATGATGGTGTGAATCTTGTTAATGCTCTAAGTTCACTGAAATGCAAACAAATGGACCAGTGACACAAAATCAACTTAACGAAAGTCTGCGTTAAACAGATTAGGTTTATTTCTATTATGCTGAACTGCTTTCAATGACCTCCGACTAACAAAATATGGGGGAACAAAATTAATTAATCAAAAAAAAAGAAAAAAAAAGCAATCAAGTACATATACAGTATATTGGCTATGCACAACTCGTCAGTTTTACATCCCGTCATATAACCCAAAACAAAAGAACAAAAAAAAAAAAAAACAACCCAGACCATAAACTAATGCTCTGTGTTATCAACTGGGATACTTAGCAAACTCTCTTGGAAAATAAAAGGAACTAAAGAACGACTACTAAAGGAAGGTTAATATCAAACAAGAAAAAGCGAGGGTGATTTGGAAAGAGGGAAGGTGTGGAAATCCTGCATTTCATGCAGAAGCCCTGTGACGTCTGTCTGATGGGACGAATACAATATCTGTACGTTCAGAAATTAAACAAAGCCAGGGTGTTAACCACGAAAAAATTCACTTCCAAATCGACACTCGGATGACACAGGAAAATGTCAAAAGTGACCGTCAGCCCTGAAGCATGTACCACGCAGGTATAACAATCACTCTTAGACATCAAGGATCCGCGTTACATGTACAAACATAAAAAAAACATGAGAAAAGATGCCCCAAAAGACAAGCACATCGATGTAAACGGTTGATTGAAAAGCATCAATCACTGTATCAAACATTACACCATTAGTGAGGTGCGACAATATGTGGTGAGATGGCCAGGCCCCTCCCTCCCCATTCACAGCTTTTTTTTTTTATAATATACAAAAACTGAGAGTTTGGGAAATTAAAACATACAGGTAAATTTCTCATACTATGTTCTACATTAAGAAATTGTACTCAATATGCGTTGCATAAAATTATTAAAGGCCCTGATATCTACATATGCACCAATCAAATATGGCCCTCTTTAATTGTCGTATTTAATATCTAGCACCGATGAATAGGATTAAAATTATTTCTCTGTAAGGAGAGAGCACTTTACGTCATCTAATGTGCTCAGACCGCTACGTCGACGTGATAAAAGAGTTACTAATATCAAGCTTTCAAATCAAAGCCAATTTATACACCAAAAAGAATGCTGGTTTTAAACTGCGCACAAACCATCTGAACGAATAATTAAATAAAAGTCTTCTATTAAAGAAGAGGTGAAAGTCGAAAAGGGCTTTAAAACTGTATGGTTTTCTCTGGAGCGACATGCTATAGTGTTCATTGGCAGTTTACAAAGTTTTGTAGGAACTCTACAAATGCATACATTAGATAAATCTCTCTTAATAAACTGCAACATTAGATATATTTCTGCAATGTTAAAATATCTACGTGACATTGGCTTGCATAAATGACGTTCATAATTTAGAAAAGGCCATGAGCATCGAAGTCATAACATGATTATCTTATTACTTCCTTCCAGAAGTTGTTTTAATTACTATTTGTCATAACCCTGAGTGTGAAACATTGCATTAATCATTTTTTCTGTTGGACCAGTCTTGTGTTTTGAGATGAAATCAAGCAACCTAGCAAATCAAGATTTATATATATTTTTTTCTATTTAGCACAAACAGTTATAGCAAATGAAACTTTTGATGAACTGTATTCTCTGTGATGTACTCATGCGGTCAATCGAATTAGGATTTAGTTTACATTGATTTTTCAGAAAAGTTTTGTAAAGCTTATCTGCACTGCAATGCATCCGTCCATCCAACATGCAGTTCTTAGTGTTCCTTTGGTTATTGTATAAAATCTATATGCATTACATCTTTTACAAAAATAAAAGATTACATAGAAAATGACCGTTAAAAATGATCTGAAATAGCCTCAGCTCAGATAAAAAAAGCTCATTAACAGCAAGTTTTCTTATTAGTCTGTTAACGACAACGCCCCAAATTAGAATTATAGTTGATATATCCAACTGTTTTTGTTCTTTAATAAAAAATTTTTTATAAAATAGGAGTAGTGCTGTTTATGAAAAACTGAACAATGAGAAAATAGTTTTTCTTCTGTGCGTCTGTGGACACAGTCAAACATGCCAGAGGAACCATAACATCTCATTACTGTAGCCATGTTTCTTCAAGATTCGCTTCAAACTCACATGCAACTCCGAAAAAAAAACCCCAACTTTCTTCTGCACTTAATTGAAATGATTCAGCGTAACCTTGAATTATGTTGTCAGTGTGTTGGAATCAAGTTTCGGGAGCATTAAACATATTTGTACCCACACAAACGTACACACACACACCCTCCTGCACACACACACACACACACACACACACACAAAAAAAATCTTCAGATATTGCATTCTGCAAAAGGGCACAGAGTTTCTGACAATAACACTATACCATTTAACCTGTTGGCAGGATTAAAAATGCATCAAAATGCCCTGTGGAAAATCACATTTCTTCATACTGTTGTTATCACTAACAAACACTTAAGAGCAGACAGTTAATTCATCATTCAGTTATCAGCCTCTTCAGCGCATCACAAGAAAACACCTTCGTGAGAGCAGAGGTCATAAAAAGCCAAACTAATTGCACATTGAACACCACAGCGTCACCAAACCACCTTGAAACTTCGATGCTTCCTACCGCTGAGAGAAAGAGCGAGCACACCTTAACAGTTCAGCCGTGCTCTGCGGTCAGCGATACCATCTTCACTCAACGCTGTTCTCAACTTAACATTCTTGTGGCGCCGTGTTGTTTTTCGTGCTCAGAGAGGGCCGAGAGCAATAGCAACGTCAGGTCAGCTGTGGAAGTCACTCCGCCGATCTCCATTGCCGTTCAACAAAGAAAAGTTCGCATCAAGAAAAGCTGCAGAGTTTGATCTTCCTGGCCGAATGAGTTCCACTATCAGGTTGAAGAAGATCAAGGAGGAGTACCATCTCCATCTTGCACTAAGCAACGTAGGCATAAATGTAATAAACACGATTAGCTGTTTATCAGGTGTGCTTCTTTAGTCCAAGATTGGCCAAAAACTGCAACTTCCAAAAAATAAAAACAAAACGTTGCACATATAAGAAAAGAAAAGAGAAAATGTATGTTTCAAGACCATGTTCTTTGTGTCCAACAGCACACTCTTCAGTTGACATTGGCACTTGACAAGTATGAGGTTTGATTTCGTAGTCTAATTGAGAATTCTGACACGAGACTTCTGGCCAAGTGTGTGTTGTCCTTAGCCCGAAGCAGTTTATGTATTTGAGGTACAATGGCAAATGCAGAGGCAAAAATTTGAGAATATGTTCAGGCAATGTGCCACATCTGTTTTCAGAGTCGTCTTATGGATGGGGGACGATCCTGTAAATAAGGAAGAAAGTGGATTAATAGATAGGAACAAAATAAGGAACAGTTTCACGTAAAGAATAATAAAAACGTAATTGAAATTAGAAGAATAGTTCGATAAAAAGAGAATCGTTTACTCATCATCACGCTGTTTTAAACCTTTATTACTGACTTATGAAGAATGACCATTAAAATAAAGGACCCCACTGATGTTCAATGCCAGAGAATTTTCGTAAAGTCTTCTTTTGCGTTTACATGAAGAACATAATATGAGGGTTGGTTAAAACTTCATTGTTTGCGAGAACGGTCTCCTTAAAACCAACCAAAATGGAAATACCTGTTCTCATCTTTAATAATGGAGTTAACTGGGCACCCAGTTGTGGGAGGAGCTCTGTGTGGTTGCT
The DNA here is from genome assembly GCF_018831695.1 of Puntigrus tetrazona. Taxonomy (NCBI): domain Eukaryota; kingdom Metazoa; phylum Chordata; class Actinopteri; order Cypriniformes; family Cyprinidae; genus Puntigrus; species Puntigrus tetrazona. The sequence continues at coordinate 16,246,867 of NC_056712.1, forward strand.
GGCCCAGTATAGCCCTGTCCACTCTGTATGATGGGGTCAAAGTTGAAGTCAACCAGGTCTCCGTCCATAAGATCACTGTTGATAATATATTCCACATCACAGTCCAGGTTTTCGGTGAACATGTCGATATCCAAGTCTGTGGGCAGACGGTCCTGGGAGGGCATGAAGCAGGGAGGTGTAGCAAACTGGCCTAGGCCTTGCAGGCCTCCGTTCCCACCAGGTGCCGGGACAGCTCCGTGCTGCAGAAGCCCAGCGCCTGGAACCTGATGCTGGGTCTTTATAGTTGCGAGCTGAGGCGGTTCCTGGCTCATGGCCGAGTGCATCATTCCAAAGCCCATCTGTGAGTGCTGGAGTTGGGGTTGAGGCTGGAGGCTCATCTGCCCCACTGCTCTTGTGTCAATGCCTTTGCTCAGTAACATCTGACCTGCCTTAGCTTGGCTGCTAGATCCCCCGAGCCCCAAAAGTCCCCCGCCTCCTTGGCTCGGCATGAGAGGATCCATCTGGGTCATCATAACATCGCTGGGCGGAGGCGAATCGGAGGTCAGGAGCGCTTCGAGGCTGGAGGGCACGTGAGTGCTAAAACCACCGCGACCCGGACCGGGCAGAGGGCTGAAGAGCGAGTTTCCGAAGCTCGATGGGCTTGTGCTGGATCCGGGGCTGGGTTGGACAGAGCTCTGCGGCCCTGGCGGAGTGGATCCCTGTGTAGCCTTCGTTGGCTGCAGCTGCCGAAATGAAGGAAAGCTGGACCCTCGAGGGAGCAGGGTGGATGCTGAGGGCAAAGGCTGAGGCGGGGCAGGAGGAGCAGTGCTTGGGCTCGCACCACCTTGCGGCCCAGTCATTAAAGTGAGCCCGTCAATCAAATCCAGCTCTTCCATTAGCGTCTCAGTTAGTGTTGGGGGAAGATTTCCTGCGGAATATCCACCAAGAATGCCGTCCTCTGGTAGGTCATCCTCGTCTTCCTGCCCCGTGGCAATGGGAGAAAGCCTCCCACTCAGCGTGCTGGCATTGGAGCTTGTACGTGGCCTGAAACTTGTCCACATATCCTGGTCGTCCAGGCTGCCACGAGAGGAAGGGCTGCTGCTGTTCACTCCCCACTTTCCGAACTGACCTGGAGGCCCGGGACTGTCTGCACCGCCAGTGCCGGAGGCACCCTCACCCTGGAGGGCACCTCCAGAGCCTCCGATCCCAGCCGCTCCGGCCTGCTTTTTAGTTTGCTTTGCTCGTATGCGGCTTTGCTTAAGCAATTTGCTGCTGTTGTCCATTGATGCAGCACGGCGGCGAGGGGCTTTGCCAGTTTTGCCCCCCTCTGGGTTGAGCATCCACCAAGAGCTCTTTCCAGTTGACTCATTGTGCACGCGCAGGAACTTGTTGTGGAGGGATAAATTGTGGCGAATGGAGTTCTAAAGTGGATGACAAAACAATAAATCAAATCTAAAAGTGACAAACAATGTTACTGCATGACATTGAAAATATTACTATCAGGGTTTGAAATTTACACATGAAAATATAACTATGGCAAGCAATGCTGTGACCTCACAAGCCAGTTTGTTGGGATTTTATTTTTGACATTCTCATTTGATAAATGCTGCATATCCAAGTACCTTATGCGACATTATTCATGTTGTCTTTAAATGTATTTTTTGGAGGATGAACTAGAGTTCCCTTTTTTTTTAATGCATATAACAGAGGCTTCACAGTGTAAAAATATTTTATTCTGATAAATATTAAATAATAAATATATATTAATAAGATTTTATTTAACCAGGAAAGAACCTCACTGAGATTTAAAATCTCTTTTACAGAAGTGTCCTGGCCAAAATACGCAGCCCATTTATGCGAATATATAGTAGTCAACAGTTGAAGTGGATCAAAAGACGTCCTAAAAACAAAACATTATCCTTTCTTGTCTTAGAACAACTTTGATTAACTTTTTTGATTCATTTCAAATGTTGGCAACTGCATTAAAAAATTTGAGTTGAGTTCTGAATGATTTAAGTTGGCAAATTCTATTTTATTTGTGATATTTTTTGTTGTTGTTGTTGTTCCGAATGGCTAGTGATTTAAAACTTTAGTAGCCAAATCAGCATTTGAGTGGATAAGTTTGTTTCAAACCCCGATTATTATTATTGTTATTAATTCTTCATCTTGTTTAGACGCACCTTCCACCCAGCAGAACTGTTACTGTCTCCTTTGTCCTTAAAATACGGCACCGTTTTTACCATCCAATCGTAGATCTGCGCCAGAGTAAGTCGTTTTTCTGGCGAGTTTTCAATCGCCTGGCTGATCAGATCTGCGTAGGACTGATTACCCCAGGCATTACGCCTGGAAGAGCCTTTCCGAGGCGTGGCCCCGCCCACTCCCGCGATAACCCCGCCCTCCAAGACCGAGACTTTCTCGGGCTCGGATACGATTGGCTGGGGCTCGTGTTTATCTTCCTCGGTGGGCGGGGTTCCGGCAGCAGACTCCGAGCCGTCGGCCCCCCCGGCTTTGACAGCTGAGATGTCGGGTCTAGGCAGCGGCCATGTACATGACCTCGGTCTGCTCTGCGGCTCAAAATCTGGGTCAATCGGGGGTACGTTTTCTTCCTCCATTGTGCGATGCAATCCAGATAATTTCAGAGAAAGGTTGGACTTCAAAGAACTAGTTTTGACGCGAAATCGTTTGAAACACGACTCAATAGAACGGACGATGAAAAGTAAGAGCACGACTATTTATAACAAAAGTAAAACAATCTGTTTTAGAGTCGTCTTATTCCTTAATATATTACGCTACAGTATAAATTATCAAGACTAAATTTAACCGAGACTGTCTGGAGCGTAACGGAGCACATTCGTAATAATCTGAACACACCAATATAGCGTCAGTTAATCCTCAGATTGGAGATTAAAGGGGCCAAATAATCTCCTTAATAGTAACTAACATAAACCTTCTGATTTACATAGAGCAAACGAGGATGGAAGGGGGGTCTCTTTGTTTAATGGAGAAAGAACAAAGGAAATCCAATGCGCATCAAAACAGCTGGACTGTCACGAGCAACTACTGAGAGAAAGCACGGGAAACGAGGACGCGCTGGAGTGTCAAGGGATGTCCTGTGAACTTTTCGTGGATAATTAAACGCTCTTTTACAGAGAAAAAAAATCTAATTGAGGCAGTTAAGTAGGTGAAATCGCGAAACCAATCATAACACGCGCTGTAATTGCTAAAATAACCACCTCCCTCTGGTTCCTATTATAGCAGCGAATGGCTGATTGGCTTTCGCAATTAGACTGTAGGCAAAAAAAAATACGCGCAAACTCTACCAAAAGCGATAAACCAATTTAATAGGAGCGCATCAAGTCGTACACTAGCCTTCTTGTAAACTGAGCGTGTTTCTGTGCTGTAAGAATACTGTCCTTGTAAACGAATTCAAGTGAATGGGAATTACTTGTCGGAGCTGCCTGTCAAAGTCAACAAAGTCACGTTATTTAATCAATCGGGATCCATTATGAAGTTAAAAAAACCGAAGCGCAAGGTTTAAAAACGAATGAAGCGCATGCCAACTCAAGCGCGATTGTTAGATCGCCAAAACAAGCCGTGGGTAAAACTTAATTCATAACGATCAAAGTGTAACATTTAAAAAAAATGAAATAAAAATAAACAAGACGACGTATTACGGGAGTGCTCGATCGCAACGGGTGGTTTTACCATACAATTAAAATCCGTGTTATTGTCGCTCAAGTTTGCACGGTCCTCCACGCTGTGTGCTGGCGCGTGTCACCATCTGCCATGTTCCTCGAGACGCAGCTACACACGATGCTCGCGCCGAACGAATCCGTTCCGTGGAAGGCTCCCCGTGTCCCGCTACGTTCGACGCGTTCTCCGAAAACGGCAAAAAATCCGCCGCCCGTCCGCTCCTCGAACTCGTTCGCCGGCCGATCGGCCTCTCCGGGGCAAAACTCGAAAGCGTAGTTTTACTACCGAGAGAGTGAACTAGATGGCCACCTAGTTAGCCAACTCCAGTTTTTATGAGTTAATATCCCTCCGGTAAAAGTCGAAGAAACCCGCTTCTCTCCGACAACTTGGCGGTCCGCTGAAGTTACCGCGAAGTCGCTTCTCTTCTGCTGTTAATGGAGACGGGCAAACGGCTATTCCTCGTAGATCTTTCTTGTTTTGTTTTGTTTTGTTTTGACTCGAGGCGAAGACTCCCTTCTGACGTCTGTTTACCACTGCCAGACAACGCGGCGTGCGCATGCGTCAAGAGGATTGATGGGAATTGCAGTCAGTCATGTGATAGGTTGCGCGCCGTAAACACGACCGGAGGGAACCGGGATCCCGAAAAAAGACCGAGCGCGCAAAATGTTATGTAATAGTTGCTAAAGATGCGTGCGTGTGAGGGAGTCCTGGCCGGGGCGAGACGGTTTGGTCGTTTTAGGGTTTCTAGATTGTTACGAAAGGGGGCGAGGATCCCTAATCCCTAAAGTGTCTCCAATGAAGGAATGCTTTCTGCGCTGTCACCTGACCTCATGCTGTCCGCGCGATGAAATTGCAATCTCGTTTTTTAATTAAGATCAAGTGGATGAAATCTATTTTTGCGTCAGGAGAGGTTTACGCCAGATTGTCGCTGTAACGAAGAGTCGTCATTATCTGAAAGTTATCTGTAGTTTTTACATGCAATTCAAATTTATACGTTAATCGTGCACGCCTCCTCGTGTATCCTCGTGTGAATTCAGTCACTTAAAACCGAATGTCACACCGTAAGTGCATCTTTCTAGATCAGCTGTTGCTCGTATGCAAGTTTTTTTGTGTGTCTGTGTCTCGATATGGATCAGCCACGAGAACTACAATACCCACAGGACCTTCCAAGTCATTACCCCTTTTCCCAGAATTGCGGTGGGCGGTAGAGGACACGAAGTATGATGCAACTCTTCAGCCTTCAGTGATACTAGTCAAAGTCAAAGTGGAATAAATTGCTTCACAATTTTACCCATTACCCAACAGTATTACAGTCACTTTCGATGTATAAAAATGTCCAAAACAAATAAAAGTATTGCTTAATAAAGTTGGTCATTTGTTGCCTGGTTTTTAATAGTTTCACTGAATGTTTTTTTTTTTTTTAAATATGGTTTGTGTTGAATGTGTTCTGAACTAAAAAAAAAAAAAAAAAACGTTTAAAAACTATGCTAAAACTAAGCGAATCAACATTAGCATAAATATACATCGTGAAAACACATTATATAAGTGAAGGTAATATCGTTATCACTCGAAACAATGTACAACTGTAATATTCTTGCGGATGTTAATGATATCGTAACAAGAAAATAAAACATCTGCGTCAATAACTCGCGATTAGTGTACCGTTATTTGTGGCAGCGATTTATTGTAAACAAGTGTCCTCACAACGAAATTAATATTCGGGTGATAGACAGTGATGTGTTAAAAAAATGCTACTGTGATTAAACTACGTAATATTGATATTTAGCAATATGTGAATATTTAGCAAAGTTACAGCAGCCAAGAAATAATGAATGAAAAAATAAATAATACTGATTGTTGTGTGTGGCTGCCAGCACTGGGGGGCGCTGTGACATTTCTGACGCCAAAAAAATCGTCGCTCTGATTGGTCGAGGACCGAGCGCTTCGTCCAATGACCAGGATGTCCCCGTTTTCAAATCGACTCGGAGATATCAAACACTCGGCCTGTTTAGAGATCTGGTAAGATGATGATGATAATGCTTCCTAAAGATTATGATCTGTTTATTTATTTATTTATTTTTTTAGAATTTGAATCAAGTTTGCCTGTTCCTTTTCGGACGTTGCTTATTACTGTTATTCCATGTCAACGGTTAGATTTGTGTTACCATAGCAAAACATTGCCTGCAGTACAAAGTTAGTTTCTTCTAGTGTTAGTAGCATCCTGTTATGTAAGATTACTCATCCTTAACTATTATCAGATACGTTTATGTAATGTGGTAGTGTTTAAATTTAGACCGGTGTTCAAGGAATTCAACCTGGTGCTTCCTTTTGTTGTAAATATGTCATCCTTTGTGAAATGTGTGATTGTCAGTAAGTAGGTTTCAGGAAGCTACATACCCATTCACAGATTTTTATTCGTTTCAGAGACCCGCCTGCTATTGAAATGGAGAGCTTTCTAAGGTGGAAGCTTGCCCAGGCCAGTGGCAACATATTGAGCGGATCTTCTCTTCAAAAACCTGTTTCCTCTTACCAGCCTAACAAATTGCCGGATCTGTGTTCTAGTTTCTATTCAATTGCAGATGAACCTTTTCCTCAAGTGTCTGGATTTCTTGATGACACCGTCGGCCCTTCGTTTCTTTCAAATGAAACAGGAACTGTGTTGAATTCCCCTGCTTGCACGCCATCGGAAAATCAAGCAAAAAATAAGGAAGAAGGAGTTTTAGCACCAAGAAAAGAAGCTAACAATGACTCTGGCCTTAATTGCTCTCTTGGAGCGCACTGTCAGTCGGCAAAAGGAAGCACATCTACTAGATCGCCACAGAATGAGAAAGACATTACTACTGCAACGGCGGGTAAAGCAGATGGCGACTGCATTGATGCCACAGTATCCACTACATCTTTAGAGAAATCTGATTTAATTAGTGTAGAGTTGAAGAACAGCACTTTTGATGTGTCCCAAGACTCGAAAGAACGCTCTGACGCTGGAATTAATGCAACTGTCGAGCTACACAACATCAGAGAGAAGAACAGCACTTTTGAGTCTCAAGAGCCTAGACTCAATTTAACAGTGGATATTGATGTACTCAATACAAAGACTGAGTCAGGAAACACCACTGTTGAACTGGTCCAGTCACATGACCCTAAAGAAGGACCTGACACTGGGGTTAATACAACCGTGGATATTTCTAATCTAGGCGGCGCACAATCTAAAACTAATTCATGTATTGATAGCACTGTACCATTAAACACTACCACAGAACAGCCAAATGAAAAGCTCGAAGGAATTACAGACATTCAGCCACAAAAGAAACTGGATAGTAGTTTTAATTCTACTGAGGCTGAAACAATAAAAAACACAGAAGAAGCTAACTTAAAAGCCAATGTAACCGTTGATATTGTGGAGCAAACAGCCAGTGCTCCTCTTCAACCCTCTGGTGAGGTTGAACAGTCAGACATGGCTCCTATAGAACAAGCTGAGACGATTAAATGTAATACAACCACTGATCTAACTCCTCCAGAAGTTCTGGTTTTGAAGGGCACCACTGATGAAATAATGCCCTCGAGCACAGAGTTAGCTGACCAGGTTAATGATGCTTCTGAGTCTGTAGGTGTCACTAAAACAGCCTCTAACAGCAGAGACGCAGAAGTTGAGATAAGCACCACAGCTTTTGTTTGTTCTGTCAACGCGCCTGATGAAGCTCCTGATGACGCTCCTGATGACGTTCGTGAGTTTAAAGCGGAGGATCATCACAAAAAACCCTCAAGTCCTGGATTGACAGATGCTGAGTCTATTCCTTCTTCCGATATGGGAAATATCAGCAGAAACAGTATTTTTTGTTTAGATGATACTTTGGACATGAAGACTAGCTTCCTGGTTACATCCACGCCTATCGTTTTTGGCAAAGAATCCAGGTTTGAGATAATGAGAGACGTGAAGCCCAGAAAGAGGCTGTCTGTGATCAACAGCATGGAGGCCCAGTCGAATGATGAGCTGGTTTGTGCAAGTAATCATGACGGAACTGATGCTGCGCAGGCGACTGAGAGTTCAAGTCAGGATCAGAAAGTCTCCGCAACGTGCACTTTAAGTCACGGTACATCAGAACCAGCAAATGAAAACAAGCCTACCACAAAACTTCCCATCAAAAGACAGCTTCCTCAGCTTTCCTCTAAGCTGAGTTATCCCAAATCCAGTCTTCCTCCAAGGCCTCAGTTGTCCGTGAACTCTTTGGTAACGGTCAAACCGAAGACTCTCCCTGGTCCGCCAGCCCTGCATCAGCCCGACGCATCATCCACCACCCTGCCTGCCAACAGGAAGATGGTACAGATGACCAAGGGCAAGAATATTGTACCCGTCAAGAGCATAGCGTCGACTAGTACTGTTAAGGTACGAAACCCGTGCTTTATTGCTGTGAATCAGTCAGCTGGTGATAAACATTTATCTTGTCTGTAGTTTAAATGTTTTTTGTTTTTTTTCCCCCTGTGTTTAAAACAGACCTCTATGGTTTCTGCAGTCACTGGATGTAACTTTGCTGCTGGTAAGTGACTTATGTGTACACTTTTCGTACTTGTCCATAATTATATTATTGTTAAAGTTTGAGGTCAGTTTTGTTTTTAAAGTGTTAAAGAAACGTGCCAGCAAAGGCATTTGTACTTTATTTCTACTTTAAATAAATGCTGCTCTTTTTAACTTTCTTTTCTTTAAAAGAATTTATATAAATTTTCCGTCATAAATAGTGCAGTCCTTAGCTATCTTCAAGAATCAGCAAAAAAATATATCTTTATTTGATCCTCTAGCTCGAGCACTCGACAAACAAAACAAAAAAAAAGTCATTGCCCCCTTTTTAGACTTTCTCTGATTGGTTTATTAACTAAATTCTAAAAAAAAAAAACTATTCACTATTCTTTTTTTTATTTTATTCTACTTGTTTTCTTGTTATTTATTTTATAAGTAACAAAAAGAGAAAAAGCTCTTCTTTTTCTATTTTATGTTTTCGATTTATGTATTTTGCTTTTTATTATTACTTTAAAAGGGTTTTCACAATATTACTGTTTTTACTATATTTTCGATAGATCAAAGCAAATCTTTGAACGGTAATGTACATATGTTTGCTTGTTTTGTTTTGTTTTTATGCTGTATTATATCAAATATGTATTTTGTAAGCTGTAATGTTTTTGCAGTTGCAAAACCTTCAAGCTCTGGTGTACAGCAAATAAAACCATCAGGACTACCGCCACCAACCCGTAAAAGACTGGCCCTCAAGACCCCTCAGACTACACGACCCACTGTAGAACCGGGTCAGACTCAGCACAGTAATAAATCGACAGGACTGACAGGTACTTTTCACTCATAGTTTCTACTTGCTGATTACATATTTAATGCATCATTTATTACTAGTAATTATATGATTAAATAATATCAAAGGCCTTCATTTGAATAATGCTTTATCATTATTTCAATTTTATCTATGAAAGGTATGAGGACGAGGAGTTCACTGCTTCCCAGTGTGGGCCAAAAGCACTTGAACAATGAGGGTTTGCCTTCGGCAAAGAGAAAAAGAACTGGTGCGATTATTATTTATTTATTTTTTTTATTGACCTTTTATCAATTACGGCGATGCTAACTGTTAGACAACTTTTAACCACAACATCTTTAATGAAGACCAAACTCAAAGCTGAACTAATGCAATACTTATCTCTTGTGCATTTCTTCTAGTGTTGTAGGGTTACAAAAATAATGAAGAGTTAACAATTAACAGCTGTTTAATGTATTATGATTCAGACTGATTGATTTTTTTTTTGTTGCTTTTTATATTACCATTTAAAGATTTTTATTATACCTCTTTAAAACTAAGTATTTTAAATGGTAATATTAAATGTTTCTTTAAAAAGGACTTATACAAAAAGCTTTGAGTGTATCAAAGCAACATTCAAACACATTATGAACTGTAAAATGTGGAGAATAGACACCCTTTTCCTTAAACCACATAGACAGATCTCAACAGGATATCTGCCAATATATCATTGCAAAAAATTCCATATTCTTGTCTGAAGCCATCAGGAAACTGAGCAAGAAAATTGAGTCATAAAACAGAGTTGTCTTGAACATTTCTTATGTGCACGATAGCTCCTTGCCTGACGACAGTAGCTGTAATCCAGACTGATTGATATCCTTGTGAAGTGCGCAGTAATAGCCTTGCTGAAAGGACCGGTGCGTTTGGGAGCTTGTTGCCAAAGCCTTTTTAATTCATGCTTATAAAGGAGTTGTGTGTGTGCATGTCTCCCCATTGAGTCTTTTCAGTCGTTTTGAAATGGAGATTTGTAGTGTTGTTCAAACTCAATTACGGGATGGTTCGTTGGCATCCATGGTGGCGCATTGGTATTAATTATAGATTGATGGAAAATTCATACTGCACGGAAATGGTCTTTTGACTCACAAAAATTGGTTGCATTAAAGTGATCAAACGGTGTACAGTTAAGAAGTTACAAAGGGTTGCAAATTACTTTCTTTTTCAAATATGTTCCGTTACTCTCTTCATCAAAGGATCATATTGAACATTTTTCATGGATCTTAGTAACAAACTGTTTCGACCGTCTCTAATGTGGGTTTATTAGTCATTTAACGAAGCTGCCAAATGAGGACCTCAGTGGAGTCTATTTCTCTAACCAGACCTTTGATGCACTCAACCGCTTTTGTTCACTTCTTTCTATCTCTCTGTCCTTGCTTTGCCAATTAAGAGCCACTTTCAGCTGTGCTAACATGACATGAAAGTTTTCTCTTGTACCACACGATTAGGTGACGCACTGTTAAAAACGGTCTTCACTAGTAAAGATAAAACCATGTATGGTAAAAATGTGCTGCATTTGTAATGTTTAGACTTTCTTTTTTTCCCAGTAACTAAAATTTTGACTATACGACACTTTTGTAGCAAATGTTTCAAATGTTATGGCTTTTAGTTTCGAATCTCCGATCTGATGTATTTTGTGTTTGCGTTTGCGTAGCACCTGCTCTGTCTACAGTAGAGAGTGATGCTGTGCATGCTGCTGAAGGAGCGCATGAACCAGGTGAATTTTGATGGTTATTATAGAGAACATGCAATACATTTTCAGAATTGCAGGTTTATGTATCTAAAACAGTGTTTTTAACCCCCCATGTAGGTTGTATTAATTGCTTGCAACACCAAGAAAAACTTGAAAGGCTCATTCAAGAACTAAGGGGTTTGCATTCAGGTATTTCTCAGTTTAGTATTTTTCTCCGGCAGCTTTAACGTTTATTATTGGATAATGTTTTAGTTGTTACATTTATCATACTCTTGTCTTTTATAGAGTGTAAAAACTGGGGACCGTTGCACGAAAAACTCGAAATGTGCATAGAGGAGCTGAAGAGAATTTAAATTGGTATTTAATTATTTATTTTTTTGGTGCAAGTCATTTAAATTTCAGTGATTTTTGTTAGCATGTGTTATGTTAAATCAATATGTTCGAGTTAACTATACAGATGAATATTAATATGCTATATAAGTAATATGTAAAATTGTATACCTTTGCCTTTCTCTCGCAGTTAAAAGAGAAAAGAAGAAAAGTGACACGGAAAGTTATTTTTGAAATGTCTATGCAGTTCTATGCATTTTTATGTGCTTTTAAAAAATGTGACACTGTTTAATAAAATGTAACCCATTCAAATGCATTGTCTGCCTTAAGTGTCTCGCTAATAAAATGACAATATCATTTACAAAATGCTTTATGGTTTGTTTTGAGAGCGTAAGATATAAAATGTAGAATATGTATATTACAAAATGATTTCCGCTGTTCATTGTGTCGTAAAATGCAGCCAGAGCAAGAATTTCAGAAATGCGAGGAAAATCGCGTTCGTTGAAAACAACGCTTGTCGTCAATGGCAACGCGTTCTACTACGATTGGCTTTGTTCTTGACGTCAAAAAAAAAACCAAGCCCGGGGGAAAACGAGTCGACCTTAAAAGGGTTTCCGGATGAGTGTTATATCGCATGTCTTTCTCTGCCTCTCGGTTTTCTAGTCCGCTCACTGCACGCCGCGCATCGTCTGTCCGTCTGATAACCCGCGGGATTTTCAGCACGTCGTCTCAACTGAGGGTAACTACCGTTTAATGATTATTCGATACAAGACTCCATTCTTAATCTGAAATATGAGGCGTCTCGTTTACTCGTTAACTAAACCATCCGAATTACATTTTCTGTCGTAAGCGGAAATCCCATATGTTTATCATCATTACGTTCATCCTCGTGGCAGAAATGGCGCGCGTGCCTTTAGATGTGTACTTTATTATTAGTTTATTCAGCATACGTATGTAAATTAATTACACAGCCTCGAATCGATCCAAATGCAATCATCGCATTAACGGTCAAACGATACCCTAATAATTAAATATGCCTTATGTATACCTTTTGCAAATTTTAAAAAGGCTATATCGGTGTGCTGTTGTCATGTAGGCAGATGTTCAGGCGCAGTTTTGAACGTGGTGTAAAGTTAGACGCGAGTTTAAATTGTGCTAAACTCAACGCGTCAGTGCATAGGAATGTATCTCGACGCATGTGGGTCTTTGACATGTTTCTTAAAAACATCAGCAGTGTGAACGGGCTGCCGAATGACACATCATATATGCCGAGCTAAAATTATATAATAGTTTCTGAAAGGCAAAAATTAAATTCTATTGTAAATGTAGGTGTGTCATAACCGGTGCCGCTGGTGCATTCCATTTGAATAGTAAACTAGATGCTATCAAGTGAGATACCAGGAATGCTTCTTGGCAACTTTGCTTCCAGAAAGTGGCCTGCAATTGCTTTGAGGAGTCATCTTCAAACACAGTATATTAATCAGATTTTTCAACAAACTCAGTAGAACAAAGGATAGAGGATAGACACTGGACCTGAGAATTCAGTGTTCCGAGCCTGTTTAAGTTGACTTTTTTCATTGCTTGAAATTGTCTTATTCTATATAAAACAGTTTATTCTGTCATATCTGAGGTAGTGCTTTTGATTTTTTAGATTTTTTTTTTTCCCCACTGATAATCATTAGTATTTAACAATAACTATCTACTATGTAAGGGATTTAATCACCGCTTTCATAGATTAGATTTTCATAGTTTGCTTTGTTCTAAATTTAGTGCCAAGTTAGAGTTCTAAAGTGTTTTGTTTTCCCTTACACTTCAGCTAGTGGTTTTATATAATACCCCTGGAAGGAAGTAAATGTTTTCCGTGCAGTGGCGTCATTGAGTTATGTAGAAAGGGCTCCTTTACTGAGCAGTAGACGATAATACTTTTTTTTTTTTCCTTGTTTCATTTTTATGTACAAGGATATGCTTTGAACACCTAAGAATGCGGTAAAAATACTTAAGGGTCAGTGTTTTTCTGTTACGTAGCCGTGTAGAAACCATGCAGGTGCGGGTTTCTAGTGTGATCTAGTTAGTGCCATAGACAGGATCTGATCAAACATGTATGACTACTCAAGATCTGGACGGAAACCACACAAGAAACCTTTTCCTGCATGCGCTCTGTTTCTAGTGAAAAGTGTTCATCAGTGACACCGACAACAGATGTACAGCTTTTCCAATTTCACCCGCTTGCTCTTTTCATCTATCCAGTGAATTGTGATGAATCAGTTTGGTCTTGCCTGAAAATTGTTTCCATCCACGCCAGTGTCAGTGCTCTTTATCTAGGCTTTGGAGCTGTTGAACTTCATAAATTATGACTTTGGTAATGAAAGGGCAGGCCTCTTAGATATTAATCTTATTAATTTTCCTGATGGGTTGAACTGCCCTGTGGTCAGATGAGGTGTTCGTTAAGTGCTAAGTAATTGCTCTGTCTGTGTCTGCGGGTGTGGTGGATAACAGTCGCCTTTTTGTATGACCTTTACATGAAATGACTTGTATAAAGAGCGCTTCACGTTAAGAATGATAACTATTAAGATTTAATAAGCATTTTAATACTGTGAGAGTAAAGACGTCTGCACCGTATCTTCAGAATCACTTTCAGAACATTGATAACATAAAAACATTGAAAGCCAGCAATCAGAATAAAGAGCTTGAGCACCTCAGTGGAGAAATACATTTATTTTGTGCTGAGTATGAGTAGAAATATGTTTACATAGTAATGTGCTTGAATGAATACCCTGTAATTGTATAAAAAAGGTTTTTAAATTCTCTAAATGAGTACACTGAAGACTGGCGTTATGCAGAGATCATACAGTCCTTATTATTAGTAACATTAAAAGTAATATTTAGCGTAAAATTTAAGAAATGTGCAATGTGTGATAAAGAGATAGTTCAAATATAAAGTTTAGTTATAGATGTATATCAGTAAGTCTTCAGTGATATGCCAGTAAACATGTTAAGGAATTTGAAGTATGATTTTATGGCATAGTGTGTGTGTAGTGTAGTGTGAAAGCTTACATGTGGCCGTGAACTACAAAATCAGTCAAGTTGATCAATAAGTTGCGTAACAGTGCATATTACTTATAAAAAAAAAATTGATATATTCATGGTAGGAAATTTACGAAAAAACTATTAATGGAGCATGATCTTTATTTCCTAATGATTTTTGGCATAAAAGAAAAGAAATATAATTTTGACCAACACAATGTATTGTTGGCTATTACTACAAATATACCCATGCCACTTATGACTGCTTTTGTGGTCCAGTTATTATTTTTAGTATAGAAGGCCTTTAGGAGTTCACTATTTTCAGTCAAGACAAGTAATTTAAAATATCTTGTTCTTTTGAGCTTTAGGTTATTTTTCCTCAAATTTTCCTAAATCAGGCCGCTCATTTATTGACCTAATTAGCAAAACAAGCAAGATTCTCTCACTTTTTTGTAGAAAAAAAAATGTTTCTCTATCCCTTTAGTGCCTTCAGCTTTATCCCCGTCTCCTCAACGTTATCCATCATGGCTGAGAATAAACTGGCGTCCTTTGGGAAGATGCTGCTGAGGCGTCGCATGCTGGACACCTCTCAGGATGAGACCCGCTCCGCTCGCTGCCTCACCACTCTTGACCTCATAGCCCTCGGGGTGGGGGCGACACTGGGTGCGGGTGTCTATGTCCTGGCTGGGGAAGTGGCCCGAGAGAAGGCTGGACCTGCCATCGTGCTTTCCTTCCTCATAGCTGCCTTGTCTTCTGTCCTCGCGGGCTTGTGCTACGCCGAATTTGGTGCACGTGTTCCTAAGACGGGATCCGCTTACCTGTACAGCTACGTGACAGTGGGTGAAATATGGGCCTTCATCACGGGATGGAACCTCATTCTGTCATACGTGATTGGTGAGCGACTTTAGAAACTTAGAAACTAGTCTAATAATGTGACTTTAATTTGGACAGAAAAACACTTCCTTTTCGAATCCAAATGTACTGATTATTATTATTATCAGCTCCCATGAGTTAACTCAGAATGCGAGCCCAAGAGGTTATGAATGAGGTGAAGTGGTTTTGAAACTGTATGAAGTGTTTACTCCTCCTGACCGAAGGGCCCTTGAGAGGCTGCTTAGGTTTAATGTAACAAGTGGACGTTCTGAAGTCTTTTGCATCTACTCATGTGTCCTCCTCTCCATTTCACAGGCACTGCCAGTGTGGCACGAGCTTGGAGCTCAACGTTTGACAATCTGGTGAACAAATCAATCTCTGATTTTTTCACTGATTCCATGTCGTTTCCGGACACTGGAAAAGTGTTAGCGGATTATCCAGATGTGTTTGCTCTCATCCTGGTCATGCTGCTCACTGGTGAGAACCTTGTTCTCTCTAAGAATCGCTTAGCTTTAATATGATGGTGCAAAGTTTCCAAAGTCGAGATTTTCCATTATTCCATAATTATTGACCCCACCTCTTATCCAACAACTGGCTTTTGTTGGAGAGCCAGAAAGGTTCTTTGGTTCTACCACAAGCAATTAAATCATTTCAAATGGGCCCGATATACCCATTAGTCATAGGACTGTTGCTCACAATTTCTTTTCACCATTGCCATGCAAAAGACCATAATGGTGTGAATTTGCTACCTCTCACTTCCCACGCAACAGGATTATTGGCATTTGGAGTGAGTGAGTCTGCACTTGTCAACAAGATCTTCACAGGAATCAACCTGGTGGTTCTGACATTTGTTATTATATCGGGCTTTGTGAAAGGCGACACTGCCAACTGGAACCTCACCGCAGAGAACTACATGAACAGCACACACAACTACAATGCAGAGTAAGTCACACTGCCTTAACTTTTAGATGCAGGCATAGCAATAGAAATTAAGAAAATACAGTTTAAAGCATAAATAAAACGCTCAGTTGGGTCATGTTTACTGGTTAGAGGTAAGCAATTAAATTACAATGTTATATTTGATGAGATTAAAATGACAAGTAAATAATGAAAAGTTACATAAAACTGAAATTAAATCAAATTAAAACTCACATTTTCATATATTAAAGATAAACTAATTAACAAAAAGATGAAATTAATAAAAAGTAATTTTAATTTTAAGATGTCAAATGTAGAAGAAAGAAATGTCAGTAAAGGAAACTTTCACATCTTAGAAGAATTAATAAGATACAATTTTAATAAAAACAAAATTATACAAAAATCGAGAAGAATTAAAAACGTCCATCATGTATATATGAATGTACATATGTATTAAACTTTCACATCTTAGGAAAATTAATAAATAAAATATAAAAATAATATAAAAAATAATGAATTAAAAATCTTAAAATAAAATGATTTTTTTTTTTTAAAGTGTACACGCATATATGAATGTATATTTATTGTAAAGCTGAAGCTAGAAAACACTTTCACACCTTTAAGAAAATCTGTAAGATAAAAATAAAAAAAAACAAAAAAAGGTTTTGACTGTATATTTATTGTAAATTTCAAGTTTGAAAACTTTCACATCTTAAGGGAATTAATAAGATAAAATTCATGAATAGGATTAAAGAAATTACAATTAGAACTAAAGAAAAGAAATGGGTACACACACGTATATATGGATGCATATTCACTGTTCATTTAGAAGTTTAAAAAGTCTTTCATATTTTAGGAAAATTGAAAAAGAATTTGGCTCCGGTGGCTTTGCACCATTTGGCTTGAATGGAATCCTAACCGGCGCTGCTACTTGCTTCTATGCGTTTGTGGGTTTTGACTGCATCGCAACCACAAGTAAGTTCAGAAAAACATGACATGAGACCCGTTTGTCCTACGTTCAAACCCAAGCTCACCTCAGTTCCGATGATTTTGCAGGTGAGGAGGCCAAAAACCCCAAGCGGTCCATCCCGATCGGTATAGTGGCCTCTCTGCTCATCTGCTTCTTTGCCTACTTCGGAGTGTCAGCGGCGCTCACGCTCATGATGCCCTATTACAAGCTGGATGTTCAAAGTCCACTTCCAGAGGCCTTCAAATATGTGCAATGGGGCCCTGCTCGCTATATTGTGGCGGTGGGGTCTCTGTGCGCCCTTTCCACCAGGTACGTTTATTGGTTGCAATACTACTACATTTTAGTAGTATTGAGATACTATTATAGATTTGTTAGTATTTTGAATTAGGTTTTATATTATCTCGTTTCGTGTTCATTTAAGTGAAAGTGTCCCTGTTATGCCATTTTTAAGGCTCCTAATCTTGTTTTGGCAGTCTCCTGCAGTAATTTTACATGCATGCAAGATGGAAAAAATGCTTGTTTTCTCAAGGGAAAAAAAGTTTTTAATATCACCTCATTTTCCAGCGAATTCTCAAATGATTCATTGGAAGCAGTTCTACTAATCAGTCTCTAAACCCCTCTTTTCTGCGAGCCTACACCGCTCTGATTGGTCAGATGGCCCAGTCTGTTGTGACTGGTCTACTGCACACAGCGGTCATCAGTGTTTGTGGGCGGGGTCAAGTGTAGTCGTCACGGAAAAGGGATTCGAATTACTAACGACTCGTTTAAGCTGTTTAGATTCAATTCTATAGTTTGTGAGACAATAACTTTATTGTGCACTTACGGATTTATAACTTTCCAGATCTTATGCATTCACATATAGCTACATTACAATTCATTAAAGGCAATGTTGGAAATGGTGTAATCAATTTTTATTTTTAATTCTTGCCATATTTAAAGTCAACATGTGATTGCTTTATGTTCTTCAGCTTGTTGGGCTCCATGTTCCCTATGCCTCGTGTGATTTATGCCATGGCTGAGGATGGTCTGCTCTTTCGCTTCCTCTCCCGCATGCACAAGAAAACCAAGACACCTGTGCTCGCTACCATTGTGTCTGGCATTGTAGCTGGTAAGACTGTACTTTTATTTTTTAATGACTGTCAGTGGATAATGTAACTCTTAAGAAATGAGACCAACTCTAGAATCTTGCTTATTTCCTCCCTGTAGCTATGATGGCTTTTCTGTTTGATCTCGCTGCATTAGTGGACTTGATGTCTATTGGGACCCTGCTGGCATACACTCTAGTTGCTGTGTGTGTACTCATTCTCCGGTGAGTAATTCATTTCTTCTCCGGTGAAGAAATTAATACTTTTGTTAAGCAGGTTTCACTAAACTGACCAAAAGTGACAGTAACAATGATGTTACAAAATATATTTATTTTTAAAAAAAGTGCTGTTCTTTTAAACTTTCTATTCGACAAAAAATCCTAAATGTATCACCATTTTAGAAAAATATTACTTGAGGAGCAAATCATAAATATATCGAAAAAAAGACTTGACACAGAAGACTGGGAGATGCTGGAAATGCAGATTTGCATGAGAGGAATAAATTTGAAGGAGAGACACTGCAGGCAAAAAGCCTCTTTTTCTTTAATGCCCCTTTAAATTAGAGATTTTGAGCTTTTTGGTTTTTCATAAAATATTTTTTCAGACCAGTGGAAAGAAAACATCCAAAAGACACTGTTAAGTGTTTGTTTTATAGCACTTTATCTATTTGTATCAATACATTTAAATAACAATATACATTTTAAAAGACCATTTTCTCAAAATTAGTTTTTTTCTTCTACGCTGAGCCATATATCTCCACTTCAGTAGTACTTACACACACACACACACACACCAAACTATACATTTCTATTCCTGTCTATGTCCTGAAGGTTTTTAAAGAGGGATTTGTTCATATACATAATTTTCCTGATAATATACAACAAAAAAAACTGTCAAAATGTATTCTTTCCTATCTGTTTTAAGTATTTTCTGAATTATATAGCGACAAAACGATTGACTGTAATATGTAAAAAAATAAAATAATTTAATACGTATTTCAAAACTGGCTTCATCCAGTGTTTAGATTTTTGTTCTATAAATGGATGCACATTAGCACATATTTTATTAAATAATGCAAAACTTGCATATTTAAACATAATATTTTAGAAAACTTGTAATACAATTTTTTTTGCTATTAGTAATGTAATCAGTCAACTAGGTAAGTAAGGTGATAACTATTAGTTCTTTTTTTTTTTTTTTTTTTTACACCCTCAGTGTCTAACCTTAATATATTCTAAAAAAAAAATAGTTTTACAGTATATTTGTTCAAATAAATGCAGTCTTGGTAAACATAAGAGACGTCTTTCAAAAACAAAAATAATCTGGAATCTGACAGTTCAGTTCAGTTTCATTAAAAACATTTTTTTACCCCTGCAGGTACCAGCCAGGCAGCCTTGGTTCCAGTGGTGCGAATGAGAAACCGATGGAGCTAGAGAGGCTGGAGGCTAAAGGAGGCATGACAGATGTGGATAGCGGGGATGAGTACAGCCAGGAGCTGGAGACGACTCCCCTTAAAGAGAGGTTTTCCTTCAGGATGCTGATGCAGCCCATCTGTGACGCGCCCACCAAGATTTCAGGCATCATTGTTTACGCTGTAACTGGCACCATATGTAAGCATTTCCAAATCGTTTTATGATTACTTTTTTCATGCTGTGATGTAGTAGATCTAAGGGAAATGTGAAATGATCATGTTGGTGTTCGTGTGGTGAACAGGCGGATAACAGGCTTCTGTTTTTTCTGTTCAGCCGTGCTGTTCACTCTGCTGTGTGTGCTGCTGGCGGTGTACGGAGAGCAGGTGGGGAAGGGCAGCGCTTTATATATCGCTTTGGTTGTTCTCCTGTCTGTTCTGTCTTTTGTCTGCATCATCATCATCTGGCGACAGCCCCAGAGTAAAGAAGTTCTCACTTTCAAGGTACAGACTTCATTTACAAACCTTACTCTTGATTCAGTTGAAAATGTCAGATCGTTAGGTGGCTATAACAGTTCTCTTTCTTCATTTTGTAGGTGCCTTTGCTCCCTATTCTGCCGTTGGTCAGTATCTTTGTAAATATTTACCTCATGATGCAATTGGATGGACCTACTTGGATCCGCTTCGCCATATGGATGGTTATCGGTGAGTTATTATGCGTGTTAAATGCATACTACCATTCAAATTTGGATGCAGTTAGAAAGAAACTAATACTTTTAGAACCGTTCATTTAAATGTGTATACCTAATTGTGAATACATTTTAGTGCTGTCAAATGATTCATTTCTTACAAAATATATATATGTGTGTGTGTGTGTGTGCTATGTATATTTATTATGTTTATATAAATACATACAATGCATGTGTATATTTAAAAAAAATATATATATATATATATATTATAGTATATTATATATATATATATACATATAATATATATATAAAATACATATTATGTTTATATAGGAAATATATTTATATACAGTATACATTATGAATATACATTCAAACATGTAAATAAATAAGTTTCTATTCCTTAAAGAATCCTGAAAAATTTATCATGGTTTTTATGATACACAAAAATGATTCATAAATCATTACAATAAAAAAAATATTGAGCATCAAGTCAGTAAAAAAAGGTGACACTGAAAATTCAGCTTTGCATCAAAGAAATAAATCACAATTAAAAATATATTTATGTAGAAAAAGTATTTTAAATCCTAGTCATATTTCAAGATATAACTGTCATTATTTTATTTTTGATCAGTTTTGGTGTAAGCATAAAATTCTTCAAAAGCGTAAAGAATCGTACCAAAACTAAACATTATATGTATGGTATAATTATATGCATGGTTTTTGTATTACAGTGCTTAAAATTTTGACTTCATGCCTTTGTCTCCTTTAGGTTTTATTATTTATTTTGCATATGGAATAAGGCACAGCTCTGAGGGTAAAAACAACTCCCCAGAAAAATTTGAGCCCATCCTTCAAGCAAAGAAGCCAATCTACCTGAGTGAAGATGACAGTGAACACGAGAGGGCCACACCTTAAGCACAGCGACTGGATTGGTATGGCAGCAACTTTACAACTGGTTTTGTAAAATGCTGCATTTTCACTTTATAATGCACCTTATAGTTCTTCTGCATCAAAAACTGACAAAAATGGTTTCGCTCGACCATTTTTATTCAGCAGGTAAACTGTGTACTTCTTGCTAATTGTTTAGCTTGTGTCAGTATATGATGGTACTGGAACAGTGTTACTTATGTATGCCTAGGCTTCATCATGAAACCCATTTAGTCTAGTCCTACATGTACTTTGTATGCACATGTTGTTTTCAGAGATGGTTATGCTCCAAAGACTATTCATGAACAGGGTGTCTGCCTGTGGGTGGGCATTGAGGGTGACTCCTTTCCCTAACAATGTATGGGAATGTGTTATTCAAAGGCTTTGTGTAGACGGGCAGTGAAAAATTTTATTGGGCGTACCCCACTCAAGGTTTCTGATTTCTGAGGCAATCTTTGTGCAACATCCTTCATGTCCACATTTACTAGTATAGCACACTCTTTACTAGTGTGTCACATTCTCTATGTAGTAAAAGTGACTGATTGCACAATGATGTTCTCTCATGTGCCTCATGAGTTCAGCGCTGCAGTGAGGCGTCAAGGTTGACCTCAACAGAGGCTAAATGTATGCTTTTCTCTCCTCTCTTTCCACCCTAATAGGTGTGCGAGTCTCTTTCCGTGATGCTAGCACTCATGTCATTACTGTAGTATACTATAGTATTATATTCACTAGCATCTACTGTAGGCGAACAGATCATAATTCATCCTTTGCAAAATTACAGCATACACAGACAAAAAAATGAAAATTTAAAGACCAAATTAGATTTGTTTGCAGTGTGAACAAACCCAATATGTTTTTACTGGAAGAGAAAGAATTGAAATTACATGTGCATTATTGTTTTGAACTCAAAACATCCTTGTAGTACTTAATTTTATAAACTTCATGTGATTGGACAGAGAAAATATATAAGAAAAATATTTTAAAAACTATCTTGGATTTTGTCAGTAGTTTTCTATTTGTAAGAGTATGTTCTTGTATATTTTTGTAAATTTATCGATGTATTTATGTACCAGCTGGAGGAAAATGTATTTATTGTTGAATTCAATGTAGTATGTTTTACATATTTAGAAAGAACATTTTCAATTTCAGCAGGTTTCTCTATTGAGCTGTACATATTTGGGAGGTAAAACAGGAAACCCTCATTGTCTTAAATGTGCTTAATAGCAAAAACAGAAATTACCTATTACCTGTTTCTGGAAAGGGGTCTATGTTTTTTACTTGCGTGACGAAATTAATAATTTTTCATTTTGAGCATCAGCATCTAAGTGCTCTTATTTTTCATGCAATTTTTGCCATTCTAGTTATCTTCTTGAGATAACACGGTTTATGCTGTTTTCAGAATGTTTTTTGTAAAAACATTGCAATGTAAATGCTTTTTTCTTTAAGGAAAAGTAGATTTGAATGTATAGACTACTCAGCTTTGTGACTTTGGTGGCTTTTTCCATTTGCTGCTGGGATATGGTATATTTTATTGACACGAACAGAGCAAAATATAGCTCTTTACACTAAACGGAGATGGTTGTACAGTATATTTTTCAAAAGTCATTACCATTCGCTGCAAATATTGTGACTTTACAGCCTGTTTTACAATTAATGTTTACACAACGCTGCTTTGTAGTTGAGCTGGAACTATTTCTTCCAGTTCATTGAAAATCATATGTTATGAAGTTGAG
Source organism: Puntigrus tetrazona (assembly GCF_018831695.1). NCBI lineage: Eukaryota > Metazoa > Chordata > Actinopteri > Cypriniformes > Cyprinidae > Puntigrus > Puntigrus tetrazona. The sequence continues at coordinate 16,269,540 of NC_056712.1, forward strand.
TTATAACTGACACTGCCTTCTCTTATACAGACCCTTATGAGTATTACTGTAGTCTACATTTCCCCAGAAGTGATGACTTGACTAGCTTACTAGGTCCTAAAACCTGGAAAATAATTTTAAAGGCATGAATTCCCTCTGTAATTTATGTGGGAATTTTTTAAATTCCAAGTAGAATAAGGTCTGTGGCCTACATTACATTTATTACGCTAATGTTAATAAATGGAAATGTAATAATTATATTTTTAAAAGTATAACTTGCTAAACATGCTTCCAGATTGGCTTAGAAATGGACGTCATGACTGAAGAGCTCTGTTGATATGTATTGCTACTGTATTATAACAAACATTGCTGTGTTGTAAGACATTGTTTCATATTCATGTACATATTTGCTCTTTAAAGCTGAGGTGTGAAATGTATGTGCCACTGATGTTAGCAAATGAAAATGCAAAAATAGTTATGGTTTTCATAAAATGCTCCCACCCTAAACTCACACCACTGGTTGAGCCAGACCTTCTGAAACATGAGACAATGAGATTGAAGGAAGTATTTAAACATTAATACACACCTCAGCGTTCCTATGTAAATAGCCTACTTACTGTGCCTTTATTATGTGATATGCTGTTATCAAATAAATATACCAAGTATTGTCATTGAATTGTGTGTATATTTCTTGTAGTATTATTTGATTGAGGGTTTGTGAAAACACAGAATTCAATTCTATAAAGATTTTCATAAAGAAGAGATCCTACAATAAAAACTACATATTTTGTATTTGTAAATGTTAAGTTTGTTTACATAAGCTGTTTAGCCCACTAAAAAGAGAGAGTTTAAACACTTATGAAGTATTTTATTTGCATGGCCAAGTTTAGGGGGAAAAAAAACAAGAAAACAAACACATTTAACATTTATACATTTAAACCCATATTCCTTCAGCCTGTGAAATGACTGCCATTCTGCAAGGTGCGATTCAAAATGGAGAATTGCGTCAAAACTACACGTCCCAGAAAGCCTTGCGCGCCGTTTCCTGCATATATGGCCAGCTGACTTCCGGTGTCTTTAAATTCTCAGCCATTAATCTGCCTGAACGCTGCGAGTGAATTTAGCTACATCTGGTCTGATTGAACGATGGATATACCCGTCAGTTAATGTTCGAGGAAAGCCCTAGACCGTCAAACGTCGAACGCTCTGGATCTGCTAGACGCCCGCGACTCGATCAAAACGGTCGTTTTAGTTCCTCTTTATTTTGCCGCAGTCAGAAATTATTCCAGCTCAAGGCCAGCGGTCGCGCGCACTGTCTTTCTGCTCCTACAGCCCGCACATCTTTTGCCTCATAAACTAAACACGTCTCTTGTTTAATGGTATGTGTGTCATCGTTTTGATGATTCTTTGTTTTCGGAGTCGTTTGTGTTTTTTACCTGATCAACAGTCGAGCTCATCCTGGTTTGGTGTATGATTTGCAGGCAGATTTCGATTTCTAACAGATTCGGTCTGAGGCGGATATATAATGCTGTTCCAGTAATACAAACACTGGTTTGGCTTTAAGTCAAGTAGAGCAAAGGTATGTGGTGTTTTTTTGTTTTGCATTTCCCTACATATTGCCTGTGTACACTCTGGCTGTTTATTAGCCATGTAGAGTGTATTGTTTATAAAAGCCGGATGTCCTTTAGTTTGTTCCTGAAATGATAATGAATTGATTTGGTCACTTTTACTGCAGTTTACTACCTAGCAGTTAACTTGCTATATATTCACCAGGTTGTTGTGAATCAGTGTTTATAGGAATGTTTTGTCATATCAACTACTGTATGTTGCAATACCCATTCTCTTATTAAAGTCAGTCACCAAAAATGCTAATTAATTATCTAGTGTTAATGTATTGTTGACCGCTGAACTGTGTGTGGTAAACAGATCTGTGTGGCATGTTGTGAATGATTGACTTGGTGTTAGGCCGTGCGAGGCAGAGAAAGGCCAGAGGGAGAAGACGTATACTGAGTCTTTGTGCCAGGGGTTGTGCTCCCCTCTTACTGCTGGTCACCCATCGATTCCTGGCTGACTTCCACCTCTGATCACAGCCATGACCTCTCAGAGAGACCCCGACACAGTGAGTATATCAATCTAGATCTCTCTACACGATGCATCATTGAACAAGTTGGTATTTTCAGAAATGCCAAGATTATGTGAGAAATCATGAAGGATCATCCCTTGGAGGGCATTTAGTTCTTAAAGGTACAGTTCGTTGATGAAAGAGCATTGTTAACATCTGGTTTTGCACTGGTGCTGCTCAAAACAGGTTTGATTTTCATAAATGTTTTGCTGTAGGAAGCACAGTGTCCATGCTGCTCCTTTCCATGCTATGAACGTGCTTAGTGGCAATCACTTTTAAGCTCTGAACGAGACAAAATAGTGGTCCGTATTATTCGTAGACTATTTTTCAAACCACTGACACATGCATCAGTATGCACCGAAAAGGTTCTGCCTTGGTTTTTGTTTACATCCTGCATGCTTCGTACAAACTAGGGGTAAACAGACGATGACAGTGTTCGATTTAGGTTGAACTTTCCCATTAATTTGCAACTATGGAGAGAAATCATTGCCTTTTTGTGGCTATGCAACTGATTTTTAGCTTAGGCCTAAAATGATTGAGCTTAGTGTTATTTTTGTTAACAGATAACTGAAACTTAAACTATATATGGAGAAGTGTTGTATATTGAAATTAACACTAGATGAAAAACCTACAACTAAATGTGAAACATAATTACATGTAAAAAGTCGGTGCTAAATAGAGATTTAATTTCTATTAAAAGGCAATTCAAATCGTTAAAAAAATACTTTAATTTAATAGTATGAAAAATATACTAAAAAGTCCTGTTCTTGCTGTTATAGGTTTACATTAGAGAAGCTGAAAAAGAGAACTTTTATTTAAGGCGGAGGTTATAAAATGAAGCCTTTGCGCTTAAAGAGCTGCTGTTGCTTTGAGATTTGCTGTTTGCTGAACCTGTTTGGTTTAGTGCTGTTATTTGAGGATGGGGGGGCAAATGATGATGACTTTAGGCTCTTGATTTGGGGATGAAAGCAACATGATTGAAGATATTGCAGAAAAAAATATAAGCCGTGAGATTATGGAGGTGTTTACGTACTGGTTCCGAGGCATTTAGGCAGCTTTTGGTGTTTTGTATTTGTCAAGGCTTTAAGAACTGGGGCAGCAGGGAGTGCTTATTTGTTTGTTATGCTGTCTTGTCTATATTACCCGTCACAGATTTGCTGATAACACCCTTAAATCCACCCGATGAGGCTGGGAGAGGGCTTTCCACGCCTTTATCGGGGGGCTTGTTGTTTGTAAACAGTGTGCTGGGATGACGTCGTGGATTATGGTTTGACCTCTTTTGTTCGCACTGCAGGTCCCCAACTCGGCATAGGTGAAAGCCGAATATTTTCAAGTGTGTCTGAACGGGGGGGTGGGGTGCCCTACATTGCAGATGCCCTCAGCGCAGAAGCCTGATTTCACAATAGGTTAGGGCAGGGCATTGGGGGGACCCTTAGTACGGATTTAGGTGGCACGTGGTGCGAGAGGATGAGCACAGATTTGTGGCGGGAAGAGGTCGTCCTTTTCCTGTCATGTTATTTGATTGCTGCTACTATGTGGGTCATGACCCGAGCTGCTGTCACAGTGGGGTGGAAGAAAGCACTCGGGCTCCCCTATTGCGAGATGATGAGCCGGATCCACATAATGTTTATAATACCATTAAGCATGCTTGACACAATGTGAATAATTCAGTACCGTTACAAGCAGTTTTCCACTACTGAGAGGAACTGTCTTTTTTTTTTCACTTCCACTTTCTCAGAAACATGTTGAAAGTTTCTCTGGTCCTCTGATTGGTTGCAGTGTCTCCATGAAGCTTGTTTTCTTTCTTTTTTTTGCGCTCCGTGTTGTATGTGGCTTTGAACACAGCAATGCCAGCACCAACTGGCTCACCTTCTTGCACCCCCCTCCTCTTTCTCGATCTGATTCTGAACGAAAGCATTAAGGCCCGGCCAAGCTCCACACACAGAGTGTGGGTGATGTAATGTTTAAATTGCAGTCATTGAAAACCATGAAAGGAGAAAAAGGGACGTTTAAACCCTGGATTAAAAAAAAAAAAATCTGAACAAGAGACTCTTTGGAATCCGAGCTACTCTGAGTTCCTGGTCTGATTTTATTTTTGGGTTGACATAGTAGCACTCTGTGTCTTTTTCTGTTCAGACATCGAGTCTTATGATGCTGCTTAGTTTCAAAGAGGATGTGTACAAATTTATTCAGTTACTTGCCTTATTTGCCTAAATCTAGTATGCGTCATTATTGCAAATATAAATTAGTTTATTGCTAATGTAATACGGTTGCAAACTGTATTGATTTAAATTGGAAACTACAGTAAAATTGACCATCTTGCTAAAATAGATTTGTAAAAGAATCGTTTGTAATTAGTCTCTGAGCCATCAGCAATGTTTGGCACCACATGCTATTGTTTTTCAACGAAGTTGTGTGTGAATTTATTACTGTAGTTGCTGTTGTTCACAGATAGACAGATGGATAGACGGATAAACAAACAGATAAAATAATTATAAAACTATTAATTCTGCTACTACTATCAATAATAATAATAATAATTAGAAAACTAATTTAAAAAAGTGCATTTTTGTACGCTATTAATGTATATAATTTTTTTTCTGATAAAAAGAGATTTATTTTTTTCAAGAATATTTTTAATGGTGGAGCCATGGCTGTAAAAGTCAAATAATCCTTATTTGTTGAGGCAGAAAATGCATGATTTATCGCTCAGATGTACGAAAATCGTCCTGGAGCATGTGTTGGCCTGTGGCAAAAAGCTTTGTGCTGTTATTAATACTGACTGTAAAGGCATTGTGTCTGTCTGTTGCTTTTTTTATTACTCATGCATGGAGCAAATTTATTGTGCTAATCCACCGTGCTTGCTCCCCTCCTCCTGCAAGGGGTTATGCATGGGCCATGTAAATTTAATAACTCAGTGCTGGGTTGTCTGGGACACCTGGGGTTATCGCATTAGGATGACGGGGGTGCCTAGGAGAGGGGGGGAGGTAGCATCATTACATGAAAACGAAAGACAGAAGCGTTTCCTCTCTGCCCTACCCTGAGATCCCCCCCCATCACCAGACCATTTTACAGGAAGCTTTAAAGTGTGTAGCAGCTACTTTCACCCTTAAAGCTGAACATAATTTTAATTAGGAAGGAATGCCCGTTTCTACAAAGGACTCTCCAGGTCGTCTCATGTTATGTAGGGTGAGCACAGATTGAAGGGTCATTAAGGGCTATTTGATGGAAATGTCACACTGTCTTGGGTTGTAGGGCACTTCTTCACAGTTTAATGATTTTTTTTTTTTTTTTCTCTCTCTCCTTTCAACCGACTTCAGGTGAATCTACGACTGATCCTTGTGAGTGGGAAGACACAGGATTTCACTTTCTCTCCAAATGACTCTGCCACAGACATCGCCCGGCATGTTTTTGAGAACTGGCCAGCAGGTATGAATTGTAAATATGATTTTAGCTTTGGTTATATTTTGTTTGAGTATCGTGTTTGTATTTAACACACATTTTTGTTTAAACTTACGTGGTAAGTTGTAAAATGTTGATGTTTACAGAATGTTTATCTTTTAACGAACATTCATTTAAAAATATATACACTGCTGGCCAGAATCATTTTATTTATTTATTTTTTTTTTTTTAGTTTTTCCAGTAAGGGTGCATTTTAAATATTCAGTAAAATAAATATTCAAGGGTGCGAAAAGTATTAAGCATTACAACTGGTTTCAATATCGATAAGTGTTTTTTTAGTACCAAATGAAAATTATTTTTGAAGAATCATGTGAAACTGAAGACTAGAGTAATGCCTGCTGATAATTAAGCTTTTGCCTTATTGCAGAAATAAATTACTTTATAATATAATAAATTATAATAAATATATATTATAATAAATTAATACTATTTTCAATTGAATTCTTGTTTCACAATATTTTTTATCACTGTATTTTGATCAAATAAATGTAGTCTCTTGAGGATAAGAGAATAGTCTTACTCTAAACTTATGAATGGTATGTTATGTATGGAGTAAAAATTTTCTTATTGCATATTTTTCACTATATCATTTGTGGTCTGGTCAGACACAGGGGTCAAATTATGATCTTAGGATGGTCAAAATATGACCGTTTTCTTCCTAGTAAAGCACCATGAAAGGCCGTTTCTGCAATGAATGTGGTGTATTGTGTTGCAGGCTGGGAGGAGGAGAGCGTGAGCAGCCCCAGTATCCTGAGGCTGATCTTTCAGGGCCGCTTCCTGCATGGCAATGTCACACTAGGAGGTGAGCACTAGACCTTGTCCTCATGTCTGTCACGGTCAACCCACTTTGACAGTCGTATTGTTTCTGTCTCCCCATCTGTCTGTTACCGGGTCTTGCTCTAGACACCGGCGCACATTTTCGTGTACAAAAAAAGAACAGCGAAAGTGAGAAGTTGTTAAAATATGCTGTAGGTCAGAAGCTGTGTTTTTTTTTTTTTTTTTTTTTTGGGCGAAGTGGCCAAGTTGTACGTCGATATTCAGTATGCAACTTCTCTGTTGAATAGCTCTGAAGTTGCCCCCTGGCCGAACAACTGTCATGCACTTGGTTGCCAGAGAGACACTGCCAGAGCCGAACTCCCATGGTAAGTGCTGATATATTCCTCTGGCAAGCTCCCACTGCTCTAAACATGGCTGAATGTCCTTGGCTTGCCTATCCACAACCACTTTTTGTTTTAAAGACAAGGGCACAGCAGTTATCGGAGGACTGCTGCCAGGTGGCAACTGGCTCCAATCTTCCAAACACATTAGAATAATTAAGAGGCATACAGTCATATTAGAGACCCATCACTGAGCTTTATCCAGTCACACACTGTAATACAAGATGTTGTGTAAAGTTTCCTTATCCTTGTCGCTTCCTGTTTGACCAGTTGTGCTGACTTTATTGAAACAAGCTTCAAATTCATGATGACTGTTGTTGCTTTTGAAATGAGGAAGCAGGCTACATGCTTCGGTGTCTTAGAGAATATAGTATAGAAATGTTTCCTGGCACATGAGTGAGCAGTCACGCTGTCGTTTTACAGTAAACAAAGTTAACATTTAACTTAAAATAGCCCAAGTTTCCTTGATTTCGTGAAAACAGACATTGACTGACCATATTTATTTTTTATGCACTACTGTTCAAATGTTAGGAGCCAGTTAGATATAGTTCAGCTTGTATGATTTAATGATTTCAAATGTTATTTGTCTATGTGAAGGCAAGGCTGAAATTTCGGCATTGTTACTCCAGTCTTCATTGTCACTCTAATATGCTCATTTGCTGCTTGGAAACTAATCATAGTCGTCATTTTGCAGAGACCGTTATCAACTTACTCTACCTTGGAAATGAGTTACTAATCCTTGCAGCTCATATCACCTTGACTGTGTGGTATTATTGGTTACTGTAAACCCACGTTAACCAATAGCATTGCTTCAGGCGTCTGTAGTAGGAAATGCAGCTGTCTGAAAAATTTAAACTAATTCAGTTGTCAGACCACCACAATAATAACAAAGTGCTATCATTGAAATCAAAATGTTTTCAAGTATAAACTTGAGCGTGATTAGCATAGAAAGCCCGCTTTCCGTTCCTGATAGATAAAGTACAGTGCTAAATTGCATTTCTCTTTTAATATTCTCTTTTACACTGACGTGCCTCAAATTACAGAAGCAAATGTGCTCTGAGTGAGGTTTCATGTTGGCTCTAATGCCATCCCTCATTAATTACAGACTAGTTACACATAGCATGTCATTCAAGGCAGAAAACAGGCTATTTTCTCCTCCGTAAGTCATCGTAGTATACTGCCTTTCCCTCACATTCTTCTCACTGTTGAAGAGGACCTGTGGTTGTGGTTTTGTCTTTGATTTATTAGGCGTCACTCAGTATTTGCTCTCTTCTCGCAGGCCAGAGGAACAGGGAGAAGACTACAGAGAGCAGCTGCTGTCTACTGCTGTAAAACCCCGACAAACCTTCCCCCGCTTCCTCCTCGTCCTTCTCCTCCCCGCTCCCGTCTCTGCTCACCAACCCGTGGTGCATTCTGGATGATTACAGAAGAGCTCCAAGGGAGAGTGCGACTAGGTTTTTTTCGTTCAGTGTTTTTGCTCTGTATAGTAGCCGGAGACTCTCTTGTGCCAAGTTTATCAACTCTCATATGTTTGCCTTCGTTCGGTTTTCTCGTTTCGTTTGGTTGCCAAATTTACTCGCTTAGTGAAGAGGCCGTTTGTTCACGGGCCTCCTGAACATATTCAACTGTGCAAATACCTGAATCGTTGAAAGGAAATTATGTAAACGGATGCGTGAACAGGTTTTTAGGGGGACGTCCCTTTGCTCGAGAGACCTTCTGCTCTCCCAACACCCAAGTGTCAGAGTTTTCACTTGGATCGCACGTCTGACTCAGACGAAGCTTAACATGCGTCATAATCTCAAGACTTTTGATTGCACTTAACACGGATCCTTATCTGAAGTCACTTATGTGTGTGTTGTAGTCTTAATCCTCCCGCCTGCCTCAAACAGAAGGAGCTTACAGAGAGAGGTGTGATGACACAAGCTCCAGTCTGTTGCTGTGGACCGAGAGAGTCTGCTGTAGCGCTGGTGGATCTGATGTGCCATGGCCGCCTACGTTTCTTGCCTTTGTCCTAGGACCAATCGAGAGTAGACTCCTCTTACTGACCAGTTGCGTCGACATCTGTGCATGACCCTAGTCTAGTGTTTCCTCGCCCTGGGTGTGTACCAGCCGCCTTTAAAAACCATTCACCCCGTGTCTACTTGAATAGCGTTTTTTTTTGTTTGTTCGTTTGTTTGTTTTCTCCTCGTCTCCGCTGAAGAAGCATGAGGGAAGGTAGGCGGTTTTTGTGCTTTTTGTGAAATGACACACACTATTCTTCTTGCCCAGTCAGGATATATCATTCGTGTCCTCTCCCTTGCTCGTCTAACGCGCATCCTGAGGGACGAAGCCCAGGTGTGAAGAATAAGGAAATCATCCGAAAGCCTCTGTCTGGAGCGAAGGGCTGGGTTGGTAAAAGCCCCCATTATAAGCGCTATGGATTCATGGACCCCCTGCTGCGCTGCAGCTTTAGAGGTAAAGATGTGCGCCGAGAACGGCCACCACTAATGGCCTCCCACTGGGCCAGAAGAAAGAAAAAGAAAAAAAACAACGTTTTATTTCCTAATGTTTGTATGCCGTCTGTTTTGTTTGCCTTTTGATTGTGGAAAATTAATATTATTAATAATGGAGTAATAATGGAGTCCTTTTTATCTTGTCTGAGTATGGTTGAGTTTTTATTAGTACACATCAGATGGCTGACTCGTGTTGATTGTGTGTGCGATGAGTGGATGAAGCTGCTTTTTTTTTGTTTGTTTTGAAAGAGTGCAGTTGTTGCTGGGAAGAGTGTCCACAAAAACTGTCTCCAATCTTGTTTTGATTGGCCAATTACTGCAAGAGTGTTTATCATCGTCACTGCTATGAAAATTAGCTACAAATTATTAAATGTAAAAAAAAAAAACCCTAAATCTTGTATTATAAATTAATAAAAACCTTTCAAATAATACACTGGTGTTCCTGTGCATTTTAAGATAAAAAATAAAAACATGAACCACCACCTAATTACAGGGCAACTTTACAGACATGACAAATATCCCATATAATCACAATGAAGACACCTCTGTGTGTGTGTGTGTGTGTGTGTGTGTGTGTGTGTGTGTGTGTGTGTGTATATGCAACTGCAGTGCAATTATTGCTCATTTGCATCTTCATATTAGGACTGCAGTATAAATAATTTTTATATACAGTTCGAGTCTAGCGTTGCGGTAAATAAACACTTCTGAAACCTATTATGTTGAAAAACACTCCTTTATGAATGAATCAGTAGCTCCGTTGGTTTTTTGTGCTGTGGTTCTTCCTCTAGATGGCGATGTGGTTCCGGTTCTCTGAGGGGTTCGGTGACATCATCGCTGACCACGTGCTTCCAATATTTCAGTACTAGGCCCATTTAAACACTTTTTTTCTAATTTGAATTAATATTAGTCCTTGTGCGATTAGCATTTTACTTAACACAAAATGCATAAAGGGGACAGCATAAGCGCTATTGTTATTTGGAAAGTCAAGAGTCGTTTTGTTATGACCATCAGTTTCCACCGACCGTCTGACAGCACGCTCGGTAGCGTGACCCATAACATTTCTCCCCTCTTTTAAGGATCGCAATGAGCCCTAATTTATTGTAGACCTTTTCTAGTTTAATAAAAATTTCCTTTGGTTTTTGAAAAGTTCCTTCATGACTTATTGTTGAGACGTGTCCAGGTTTCCAGTTGACGTTGGCAGAGATCCGATGGAAGGGGAATTGTCCAGATCGTGCGCTCCAGCACAAAGTCTTAATCGCTTTATAGTGAACTGCTTGCGGTGTGAGCCTGTTTCTTTTTGCACTGGGCCACGCACGCAACCATCATAAATCTGTTATGAAAGACAGAGAATTAACCTCATTGTAGTCTTATATCTGCTAAAAATGCTGTCACTTAGAATTTAAATATATACGTGCATACGATGTCATATTGTTAAACGTCAAATGCGTACAGGTTCAAATGTAAGATAAAGATTTGAAAAAGTCTCTTCTGCTCACCAGTGAAAAACACATTTAAAACTATAGTATTATATTTTTACAATTTAAAATTCCTGTTTTCCGTTTGAACATGTTTTTTTACCCTATGATGGCAATGCTGAATTTTCTATTTCAAACTATAGTTTTCAGTGTCACATGATGCTTGACAAATTATTCTAGCATTTCATGCTGATCAGTGGTAGAAACCATTCTTAATAGCTATTAACCATTATACATTTTTGACAAATTAAGTATAAAACAAACAAAAAAACAGTAGTGTGTATTGTTGAAATTACTTGTAAAAAGGATTTGCTCCAAACCTCTACAATCACAGCTTTTTTTTTTTTTTTTTTTTTTTTACAGTAGACAAACTGCATTAAAAGGGTTGTTTATTTAATATGTTCATTGCTTAGGTCTAATTGTGACAACTGCCGCTTTAATTGGTCTGAAACTTGTCAGTCTTCTAAACCTTAGCTGTAATAATATACTTAACCTGCATGAGTTCAGGTCTCTGTTGCTTGTTATGTGTGAAGGGATGGATCGGGTCCAGGGTTAACCTAAACAGTAAGCACCGCTAATGGTTTAGCAGGAAGTCTCGTGGGGGACTGGAAGCGGCGAGAGTGATGGAGCAGCTGCCTCACAACTTAAAACCTCTCTCTATATCCTTCTGTTTGGTTTTAGGGATTCCCTGAGGTCAAACGCAAATATGTATGGTCAGTGGAAGTGGTGTGATCTATTTAACCCCCAGAGACCTTTCTCCAAGAAGCTCTATATATCTTGCGCCATCTTTCACGTGGCCTCTACTTTATACCAGTGGAAAATATACAATAAACACCCAGAATGATGGATGTGTCACGTTCAGCACCAGTAGGGAACTGTTTTTGCTTTGTCTTCAGGTTCCAGAGTCCTAATTCTGCCTGTCCTGCTTCCAGACTGTCATTACAGCTGATATTAAAACCAGCTGTGAACAAAGCGAGCTGGCTACTGTTAGCCTGGACCAGAAGCGTTTCATTCCTTTCACAAATACTGGGGCACAGGCCCCCCGATCAAAAAAATCAATGGCACCATATTTTTATGTAACGGTTTAGATATTTTCTTGTTATTCACAAGAGCAGCTTCATCTCTGACACGCGAGCGATAGTTTTGTTTCATATCATTGCGAATATATAAACCTGTTTTACTTAACAGGATTCAGTCTGTGAGTGAACTGTCCAAATGACTCAAACTGAATCACATATTCCGCAGTGTGTTCGAATCACTAATTCGCTGATAGAAAACAAACTTGACATAACTGAAATATTGTCAGGTCGTTATATGGTTGTATTAATTTATTTAACTCCAGTTTTAGATGGCCAATCAAATCAAAGAAGGGCGGGGCTTTAATGTTCCAGTGCTACACCACGGCATCAGCGAAAGAGTGAGGTAAGTAGGAAAACATGTATTATTTGACAACTGTTTTACAACAGAAATGTTAAATAACCAACAGTAATATTCTGAGATGCAAATTAGTCGACGAATGATATTAGGGCGAATCGTTTTGATAAAACAAAAGCACCTGCCTTAAACGGTCAAAATAAATACTATAATTCTATTCTGTTTTTACATTAACAATGTAATCAATACTCCATTAATTAAAGTCAAGTGAATCTCATCAAGTTAGTGTTTTAAACATGGTCTTCCCGTTAATGCCCTATGTTTGTTCATACTGAAGGTTTAGATCCTCTGGAGGACGCATTTGTAGGATCTCATCAAGCCTGCTTTATTTCAGTTAATAGTCATAAGCATAATACAACAATATAAACTTTAAACTGAAAATTTGTCAAAACTGTTAATATTCTAAAATAAGATCTTCTTTGTGAAGTATGTAGCCGACAGATGTGACTTCCGGAGGATGCAGTCTTAAACAGCTACTGATGCAAATGCACAAACACAAGGGGCGGGATCCAACATAAGCAGTATTCCAATCATATCTCGATGGAGGCATTGCCTCCTCTCACATGACTTTTCTCCATTCATTCTCAATTACCCCCACTAATTCCACCGGACTCTTTAGGGCAAAGATTCTCAACACTGATCCTCGAGGGCCAGTGTCCTTTTTAGCTTTAAAATTTTAGCTCCACCCCTAATCAAACACACCCAAACCAGCCAATTACAGGCAAGTGAGTTTGATCAAGGTTGGAGCACAACTCTGCAGGTCAGTGGCCCTCCACGACCAGGGTTGAGAACCCCTGCTTTAGGGGGTCTCTTAAAACTCAATGGGCTCAGGGGAGGCATGACAGGTGCTGACACCTGCCCTAACTCTACTTTCTGGTGTGCAGTCTTGTGATATGTAGGCTATGACGTTTTTCACTAGGGTCTGTGCCATCCTTGGCCCGGACTCTGTGACCATCCATCCAGATCATTTGCCCCGTGGTATTCAGTTACTTATCAAAGTCACAAGTAGTAGTGCGTCTTGGAGAGTATTATATGTCAATCCAATTTCCCTGCCACAAAGAGAGCATGTGTGCCAGAGATGTCGTTCTGCCCGCATGCTTGCATCCTCTGCCAAGTTGCTGCTCGAGGCCCGAGAGAATCTTTAGACGGCAGACTACGTGCAAAACACTTTCATGACTGCACTAAAGGTCACTCCCCTCACCGCTCACCCCAGCTCCTCCAGAACCAGCGCATACGGCTGTGGTTTCAAATAGGAAAATCTGTAAAATAACACCCATGAGCTGGAGCAGCCTTACTGGATCAGGAGGGGAAACAAACACGCGTCTTTATTTTCATGGCAGGGCCGGAGGACGCACAGGGGCTTTGTTACATCTCCCCTTTTATTTGCATGTTTATTTTACCAGGTGGTCCCTTGAGTTCAATAACATGCCACTGTAAAAAAAGTAGGAGCGAGAGGGAGGGAGGGCCGTTTATTAACAATGTGAGCTCTGTACCTCGTGGCGATGGACGGAGAGTGAATAAGGGAGGTCAGCTCAAGAGGATTTGCAGACATGTGCCTCAAAGCATTCTGGGTGGAGAATTTCTCACACAGTCTTAGTACAGCAGTGTGATAAACATCAGCTGTTGTTGTTCGTTCTGTTAGCTGTCATACAGCCATCTCTGTATTAACGTTTATCCTCTTTAGACAGTGTCCTCATGTGCTACAATTTCTGTTTGATTTATTATTACATTTTTTGGGTTGAAATGTGGAATTTGCTGAATGTTCGAATGACTTTAACATCCATTCAGCCCAAATTACAAATGTATAATTTTCTTTGCTATAATTTGGAACAGAATTTTCTGTCATTGGCAATGGGGTGGTGAAATATATTTTTTTGTTTTAGACTCAAAGACGCTTGTTTCGAAAGCTGGAAAACAGCAAACATGTGTCAAGTTGTTGCATCTAAATTGTCAAAGTGGTTTTGGAGCCCCTCAAGAGCCCCATGGCCTGGTTTCTTTACGGCAGGCGTTCAGGGGGTCTCCATCGCAGGAATGGCACCGTTCCAGAATGTTTTTTTATGGGGGAAAAGGAATAATGAATTTTTGTGTTCGCTGCTATGGGTTTATAAACCAAACAAACATTATTTTCTCCTTGTTAAAAAGTTGAGAAGAATCTAATGAGACCTATATGTCTTAACAAGAGAAGACCAGAGCGCAAGTGCTCTCGCTTTGCTGCCAGGCAAATTATTCACAGATGATGTGTGAATGTTAAGCAAGTTGTTTTTATTGAGGTTTTGGAACATTTTCTTCCAAATTGTCTTTCTTTGTGTAATGAGTAGGCATTGGGAGCGCTGGCTTCCGTTCAAACTCCTCTGGATTCTTGGAGAAGATGGTGCTAAAGATGTACGACCCACAGCATAAAACTGATGAGAGGCAGACAAACGCTTCGTGAATAGCCTTTGGGATCACTATGGAGATTTCAAGCTACGGGGGTCATTCACATACAAGGAGAAGCTCAGACCACAGAGAATTTGTTTGCTTTTGAGCTTTTAGACTGATTTCAGTGATACTCTTCTGATATTTATAATTTCACTACGGTATATTTCATTTACGTGCTGCTAAGTTTATTGTCCACATGTGCAAGGCAATAAATTATATAAATCTGTGATTACGCTGAAAAAAAAAAGATTAAACAGTTTAGCAATATCACACAAACAAAACTGATGGAATGAATAAAACAATTAAGCAATATCAGATATCAAATAAGCAAGATTGCTAGCTAACAGCATGACTGTGAATATAATTGTTTTTATTGTAGTTAACAAAAATACTAACTTACATTTTAGACACAGTATTCCTAGTTGCTTTGTCCCTTTTTGCTTAAATGCAAAATCATTTTATTTCTATACAAATCAGTATTGAGTTAGATTCAGTCCTAACTGTGGTGCTCTAGCGCTTAATAAACAGAACTGTATCCGGAGCTAAGTAAGAAGCAATCTAAAATAGTCTGAATATAATTAATACAGTACAATAATAATACAATAATACTTATTGTAGGTGTGCTGTAGGGATTCAGACCATGCTTAAAACATGGTTTGGAAAATTTATTTAAGCTTATTTAGTAAATTTTCATCACAAAATGACTACAGCTTTAAGGAACCGTTCAGTGAATAATTCAATGACTCGCTCATTAAAGGGATGCTTGGCTGCAGCCACTTGTTTCTTTTATAAACGTGTTTATTTGTTGAACGAATCAGAGTGTTTGAACGAATCAATTTATTGAATGAGTCAACGACTGATTCAATGTCGCCACCTACCAGCATAATAAAGAGTCACTGAAAAATCACAGACTATCTGTATTGCAGACAAAAGGTCAGATTTCGACCTGATTAAAAGATCAAGATTAAATCCGTTAAATTGAATGAACTTGTGTACTTTTACAGCTCTATCCTTAGTGTAACTGCACATGTCTAAGGATGCTTTGTATATCTGCAAGCCGCAAACAAAAAAAAAACATCCCCCCATCATCCATAACTCTTTATTAGGTTTTCTCTAAACAAAATATACAGACATGTGCTTAAACCAAGCATCAGCTCAGTTGCTATGTTTATCATAAGGTTTTTGTGTTGTGTGCTTGTTTGCATTCCACTCTCCTAATCTTTCTCGAGCATTTAAAGTGGATCCATCCAATCCGTGAAAGCAGCTTGCCACACACAAACACATGCATATGACTTAATATGACGTCTTGCTTTTAGATGTGGTACGTGAGGACTAATTCCATCTGTGCGCAGAATGATTTATGGTGGCCTGTGTGGAGCAGTACAATCTGACTTGAGTGAGCTTGCCGAATTATTTCACACATTGTATGAGATGTTTTTTGGGAATCAAGTGGACTGCCAACCTTTAGGTCCCTGGAGTCTGTTATGCTATTATGTCATTCAGCACTAAAAGTCCATGAGTGGCTGTATGTGACAGGGTTTTAAAGAGGCGTATGAAGGATTTAGTTTCTGTATGTTAGTTAAGACATTAAAGCTCCTCAATGATTTCACCGATGATCTGCATTTCCAGTAAGTGTGAGATCTTTGCGCTGTGTCGGCCAAAGAAAGTGTGAACCAACCGTGTGCTGAAATCTGTTTGCTTAAATCACAGGAGGAGGTCACAAGAAGTCTAATATCCATTTATTTCTGCGGACAAACAATCCAAAAAGACTAATTCATAGTGTGCTTTTGAGATTAAAACGAAGTCGGTGGATTGATTTCTGATAGTTTATTTCTGCAAATTATAAATTATTATAATCCATGGTGGCTGGGATCACTTCTCTCTTTTTTATGCTAAAAAGGATTGATGTTTCCATGCTTCCCCGCTGTTTTACTACAGCACAATAACTCTCACAACACTGTGGCTTTAAGGTCAGTCATTAGGAAAAGAGCTGAAGGATTACAAAGTGCTGAGAGCTTTCTGGACTCGCTTTGGCATTCTGCTGCTCCACGGATGTTCTTTATCTGCAGCTCCAGCCAAAATGAGAAAAACAGGTTGAATCAAGAAATAGAGCAAGAAAAAATAAATAAATAAATAAATATATATATATATATATATATATATATATATATATATATATATATATATATATATATATATATATATATATATATTATATACTGTTTTATATCGTTTTATATATATGCACTGTTTTATATCGTTTTAAAAAAAGACAAAGAGAAACACAGAAATATATTGACCAATACACTGCCTTCATTGACCTAAATGATTACATTTATTTTTTTACTATTTTTTTACTGGGCGTCTTTCTGGGTTAAAAACTAGACTCATCTGTGTTTCATATGCCCAACAGGCAATTTTGTACAAAATACACTATATGCATTGTGCAGATGACATTAATTCAGCCTCTCCCACCACTTTCTGTCACAACAACATCAGTGCTTTCAGCTAGTCTCCTTGTTTTTGTGTTCCTGGTATTTGTCATGCAGTTTCTATGTGCTCATCAAAGCCATAACTGGTTCCTATTGAGTTTGATTTATATCCTGGAGATGTGTACAAAACAGCTTTGTAATGTTCGGTCTTTGTACCCTTCCTGCACTTAAATACTTGTGGTTAATGCTTTTAATTCATCTTGACTTTTCCCTTTGTATGTAATCTGCATTTTCCCGCCATTAGTTTATTAATAGCCCATTGCAGTTTAATGTAATTTACTTTCTCACTTGATCCCAATAGACCTCTGTGGTTCATCTTCATGGTTATAACCAGTCATACTCAGAAGTGTGTATGTTAAATAAAAATTACAAGAGATAGAACTGCACTAATAAACAAGATTCATAATTGGAATGTTAGTTACAGGCCTCGAATCTGATTGGCCGCGTTGCTTTCCAAGCTTTCTCTCAATGGTTCTGGCTTTTCACTGTGTTTGTATCACTCTGCTTTTATGTGTTTGCACATTTAGGTCGTATGTCAGTCTGGTCTGTTCATTATTACATTATTAGTGATGGAGACTTTCTGCAGGTTACATTATTACACAAGTACGCGATGACAAGTGATTCAGTGAATCATATGTTTTGTTTAGGAACAAAACGTCGCTAGCGAATGTTGGTCGTTGTCGCGTAGGTTGAATGTGCACTGGCTTTTTGTTGAATGTCGCTGGCTTAGCAAAACAACAGGAAGATGCTATCAATATTGTGTAAGTTTGTCGAACCTTTCTATAAAAATAACATTGAGCTCCTTGGTCTCAATGTCAACACTCTTAATCGTGTTATATTGAGTGTGCACACAGAGACCGCTTCTACATCTGGGGTTTCTGTTGGGTGCTGTGAAACTTGTCCAGACCAGCCTCCTGACTGATGTGGAAAATTGAGCTCACTTTATCATTTACTGGCAGAACATTCGCGACTCCATTAAAGGAGCATGTCAGAAGTTCATGTTCATCAGCGTCCAAGAAGATGAGGAAAGTGCATGGTTCAATCTAATGTTTCGTGGAAGCTTTTTAAGGGAATTGTGAGCCTGAAGTGAAGTGAAGGTCATGGATATAGAATTCAACCTTCCTTTTATCTGTTTGTGTACAATGCACACACCTTAAAGGTGATGTGTGCAACCCCAGACAGGTGTTCAGTTGTTCTGCTAGGTGTTGGCTTCCATTACGATTGCCTGTTAAAAACCACAGAAGAAGCCCTTGTATTATGGACACATAAAGAGCAGAGACGCCCTGCAATAAATCAACTCAGCTGCCGGGTCTCCCAAACATTGCTTCAGGCTCCACTCTGCAAGTTTTACACTTTTTGAAGTTTATTCAGTTGTGTAAAATCTTGCTGTGCTTTGCAGTATTTTTGCCAGGCTTATTATATTGTCAGCTTAGACTACAGTAGATACATATCGGCTTGTTTTGATTATTTAAAACTAGGATTAAGTATTTTAACTATGTTTGACTTCACAGTCAAATGTAACAAGTTACAGAAGTGACCCAGTATTTCAGATAGAATACATGTTGAAATTATTGGCAACTTATTAGTCAGCATTTAAAGCATATAGTTGATTACCATTAAATATATATATATATATATATATATATATATATATATATATATATATATATATATATATATATATATATATATATAATGCAAAAAAATAAGGTTATGTTAAGAAACTTGAGTAAATGACTTGGATCATTTAGAAGCATGCATACAATTTTATTAAAACGCATTCATTCTTATGTTAAAACCTATATTATATCTGAGTTTTAAACCATTTATGTAATTTTTCACAGTTGTTTTTTTTTAATTTTACAGCAGTGCATGGTTGATAAAAAGGTAAGAAACTTTTTTTCCCATTCAAATCATATTTACACAAGCAATTATGAGCGAGTGAAAATTCTTTTTTGTAATTAAAAGCATTATATCACAAATGCTATCACCAAAAAAAACTTCATTTATTCCTCAGCAGCGGAGGGAGTTGAGTTTGACAGCTTTCAGCGTCCTCTTCACTCAACAGCCTGGAAAACTATGCACAAAAATCTGCGACACCTTCACCACAGATTGGCTTAGGAAGTCTTAAGATGGGATTGTACCTGTAAGGTCAGTGGTTTACAACCTGCCCAAGTTGTGCCAGTTCCCCCTGAGGCGATTGTTGTGGGTCATTTAGGAAGTATTGCGTAACAACAGCTGCTTCACATTTGGTCCTCATTGACCGTTAACGGTTTCAGAACTGGACTGGCTCTGTGGCTCCGGATCTTCATCATTAACAAAGACACTGCACTGGCAGAAATATAATGTCTAAACTCCGGGAGATGATGCATTTATCTTCATTATTTTTTATATATGTATAGAAGGATCAACTGGGTTATGTTTTTGAAAATGTTGGAGTTCCTACTCTCCACCATGCAAACTTTTGGCTCTGGGAATTGGATGTTGGGGACGTGCCGGGGAAGGAGGATGTATTAGCCTGTGCTTGGCAGAATATTAGGGAGACTAGGCTCTCTCCTGGGATACTGGATTTTGTGCTCAATCGGACAAAAGATAGAGGTTGAACAAGAGGACACGCAGCTGCAGCCCAGTCTCTGCTTCATCTCATCTCAGTCTCTGAGTCCTCATGCTATTAATTAAAAAACAGCAGGACTGATCTTAGAGTCTGAGCGCTGTTTACAGCTGTTTGATACACAAGAGGATAACAGAAAGTCAGTGCAGGACATTTATTGCACGTCTTTGCATCATATAACTTTAACATTGCACAACAGAAACTGGATTTCTAATGTGGGGCCCATTTGTGCTGCTGTAAGTCTGCTGTTAATGACATATGGGGCGTTTAAAAATCCAGCACCTCATGCACCACAGGGCCAGATCGCTGTTAAAACACTAAATCATGAGGCTGTTTTCAGATCAAAGTTTCATACACCAGAGCTGTAGAATTAAAATATATCGCCGTGAAGAATAAGTTTTAGAGCAAACAGACAGTTTGCATTATTTACTGAAAATCTTCCCATCTGTGAAGCTCTGAAGTGAAATACGACACACAAGTATCAAGTTTGATTTCACGAAAGAACAAATAGAAAATTTAGTTGTTTTTTGGTTTTTTTGTAATCTGAGAGATGTGGTATTTATGCCATTGTAAGAGCTAGATTTTGTAAATTACCTTATGTTTCATAAAAAAAAAAAACAACAACGTAAACTTGAAAGCCTTTGAAAACAAATGTTCGACTTATCCTCCTCAGGCCATCCCAGATGTAGATGAGTTTGTTTCTGCACCGGAAAAAACTCGTCCTCTTACATCAAATCCACAGACATATTTGTTTAGAATCATTTAGACTGTTTTGACTTCTAAATTGACTTCTGCTTGATCTGTGATTTGTCTTCTGATTCAGACTAAACAAGTTTTTCAGTGGAGAAAGCAATATTATGGAAACTCGTTTGAAGTTAAAAACGTCTTGATGGATTTTCACAGCTTTTTACTTCACAAGACATTATTTGATGGACTGGAGGACTGTGTGTATTACTTATGGATTATTGTGTTTTTTTTATCAGCTGTTTAAGATCTCATTTTGACGGCACCCATTCACTGCAGTCGATCAATTGGTGTACAAGTGAAGCAATGATCAATTTCTCCAAATCTATTCAAAATAAGAAACAAACTCATCTCATCTCGGATTACCTGAGAGTGAGTAAATTTTCTGCAAACTTTCTTTCTTGGGTGTACTATTCCATTAAATAATGATTATAGTATAACTAAAGCAATGACACTTACTTGGTGATATGAAATATTCTTACTAGATTAAACCAAATGATTTACCACTCAAAGAACATTTTAGTCCACATGACCAAATTTTTTTGCTGTGTAGAAAAGAGCTTACTCACTTCAGCTGTGAACTATGGGAAGGCCCTAGAGAGCTTTATTCCCATAGTCTGTATGCAAGTGTAACTGTCTTGTAACAAGCCCATTCTCTCTGTACTTTATGTCCTGAATAGAGCACAGAGCTGGTGTCAAATGCGGCTGCTCTGAGCAGATTAATGTGAGGATGGGATGTTGGTTTTGTTGCTGGTACAAACTCGCTGTCACAATCCACTCTTTTATATAGCGCCGTCGCTCTGTTTTTATAAGCTTCTCTCAGATAGATTCCTGCTGTCATGGACAGGGATGATGTTTTCCCTCATGTTTTCTTTGGCCAGACACTAAATGTTTGAGATCGTGCACGAATCTTCTGCTACACTGACATGCATTAACGGTGCTGTTTGATGAGCCTGGTCTTGCTGGTGCTAATGCCCCAGAGGAGAGATGCTCGCTGCACAGCGCTGAAATCCGCATCAGACTGAAAGAAGTTGATAAAAAAAAAAAAAACATGTCAGGACAGAGCTTTTCGAAATATATCGAAATACCAAAAGCGAGATTAGTAAAGCAGATTAAAACAAAATCAGGTTTGAGGCATAGTGTAATCTGAGAATATTATTTGTGAGCTGTTTTTTATCACCAGTAGTGTGAGGTTGCTTTGACCCAGTCTTATGGCTGTTATTTATGAATAGATGGAGTAGAAAGGTTGTATGTTGATTTACATGTCGGTCTCCTTCACCGTTATCCCAGCACTCTCCATGCAGTCCGTCCTTCTTCAAGTAAAGGAGATAGACTCCAGTAATAAAAGCTGCCTGCCAAAACCTCAGTGAATTCCTGATGAAGGAAAGAATGCAGCAGGAAAAGAAGCCACATTTTCTTTCCCTTCATCCGACTTTTTTTTCCCCTTTTAAAAAAAAAAAGCAAAACTGTCCTATCCATTCTCCACAATTGTCTCTTTTTTTCCCCGTTTGACAATTTTGGCAGGCGTCGGTGCTCCGAATGCTTCAGGCTGGAAGAGAACAATGTAGCAGAACTGAATAGTTTTGCATCCTTTTCGAATGAAGTCTAATGAAATAAATCTAAATCGACTGAATGGATAATGTTTTACATTTCTACACCTGCTAGAGCTATAGGGAAAGTACGAGGGAAAGCAGTTTTGTTTGTTTTCTTGTAAAGCGTTAAAGGGGAAATGTCTCATTACGCAGTATCAGAGACAAAACGCAGACTGCAGTTTGTTTGGCTTGAGAAGTACGTCTGGTAATTAGTTTGAGCTGTGGCGAAGGAAAACTGCGGTCGTGCAGACGTCTGCAATGCACTGCGAGGCTCAAACGTGTCTCTGCGTCGGATTAGAAATCGCATTTGAAACCTAGGAAGTGAAAAGGTCTTTGTTCTGTTTGTTGCTTTGTCGTCCTGCTTGTGCATGAACTTGTGCTGTGCATATAGATGTATATTCATCCTGACAGCTCGGAAAGTAAATCTGTGGTTTATAAAGGAATATTTTCGAAAATTGATATTGTGGCCACACACTCTGTTTTATATTTCAGGCAGGCCGCTGTAATCATGAGCAGCGGTTTGTATTGTAGTTTTCTTTTATGCGCTAGGATGTGGCGTTAGTCATTCTAGAACTATCCGTTTGCGGAGACAGATCCACATGAGTGTGCTGCCTCAAGAGGCCTTCAGCCTGCTCCTCCGGTCACTCCCAGTTGTCATGGTTGGTGTGTAAATTACTATTGTCATTCTTATCAAATCCCAACACAACCCTGTTTGCTATTCAGCTGAATGGGATAGCTAACCCAAAAATTAAACTTTGGTCATTATTTGCTGACTTTCATATTGTTCCAACCTGTAAGCTATGGAGGATTGACTGGAAGTGTGATTTTTATTCAGTATGTTGCAATTTATTTCACACAATTCTGAGAAAACTGCAAACATGCAATTGTGAGTTTTAGCAATTTGGAATGAATAACTTACATTTCATAATATAAACTACAAGGTATGATTGTGAGACATAAATTGACAATTACACTTATAAAAAAAAAAAAAGGGTTGGTTAAATGCAACCCAGCACTGGGTGAAATATAGAGTAGACAAACCTGGCAATTGGGTTGTTTTTGACCCAAACGCTGGGTTTGTGCATATTTAAAGGGTTCGTTCACCCAAAAATTTAATGAGGGTTTTGCTCGCCTTCAAAGCATTCTAGGTGACGAATTTAATCTGAGTTATATTACAAATTGTCCTGGCACAAGTTCTATCATTGCAGTGGGTGGGTGATCTCTTTAACAGTCTAAAACATGTTAAATAAAGTGCAAACAAACATCCCTAGCCAGGTTCTGTCGGAAAGAAGAAAGTCACATACACCTAGGATGCATCGATGGTTAAAGCACTGCCTAATTTTTATTTTTGTGTAAACTAACCCTTTAACCCAGACTTTTTTACTGTTTTTAGTGGTGGAAAAACAACTGAGATGTAAAATTCTGAGAAACAATTAAGAATTATGAGGTGTTAACTGTGTATTTTAAGGGAAAAAAATAGTAAAGATTTGGAGATGTAAAAAAAAAAGTATGAATTGCAACAATATGATAAAAGATTGCAATTGTAATAAAAATAAATGCAACTGATATAAAAATAAAAAACATGAAACAATTGCTTTTATTTTTTTTCAACTTTCATACGCTGTCATGGCTGTGGAGTCAAAAAGGTTTTAAGTGATTCATAGTAACATAATTAACATAAATAAATACAAATTCACCAATTCAGGAACAAACTAGAAATGTATTTATTTTTTCTAATAATCTTAAATGAAATAAAAATTATTTTAATAAATTAAAACGGCACAGAAGTTAAAAACAACAAGGGTAATGAACTCTTTCTTTTGAAACATCGGTGATCCTGGCAGTCAGTGTTGGATAATCACCTGTGCTTACAGAGCAAATATACATGTGCGAGCCAAAGAAGCAGTGCTAAGCGCTTCACCGCAAGGACCACCGTAAATATTTGGGGTTGTTTATAGAGAGCCTCTGAGCTGATTTTTCTCTGTTTTTTAACTTGTGTTTTTTCTGCGGTCGTTTGTCTGTCATAACTGAACACAGGTTTAGACAGCTTGATTTCTGCTCTCTTCCCTCACATGGCCACAATAAGCTCAGTGTTAAAGCAGTAAGGCCAACTGATTGCTTTTCAGTGTGTTATCAGTTCAAGGTATGTGGTCAGGAAAGCAGAAGACCTTTCATTTGGTTTAACATTGAAGATGATATTTCCTACAGGCATTTTGTTCCACGTGGGAGTGTCATTTTTATACATTTTAGTTCAGTTCTGTGCAACTTATGTCTTGAATTATGTCTTCTTTAGGTATTGCTCTGGGCGTCTGAGTGAACTGAAACTGGCTTAGAGAACGACAGCCAGAGATTCATTTATATTCTTTTTCTCGGATTGCCTTTCTCCAATGATCCTCCCTCCCTCTCCTTCTCATAGTCTGAACCATAAATGAACTCAAAGCTCCAAAGTGGAGAACTATTATCCAAAATATGTGCATTAATCTGCCATGATTACGGCAGAATTTTCTATTTGCTCAGCTGTTTGAGAAGCCCTTTCTCCAATCAGCTCACTGCGCCGATGTAAAACCTCTCAGTGTTTCAGTGCAATATTTATGGCATATATAAATGTACTAGTTCGGAATGACTTGAAAAATAACACATATTTTTGCAGTGCAGGGCTGACGTGGAGCACTTTAAAGTGGCCATTACTATGGGAGTCCTTTCACAGGGTCAGGCCTCCAGATGAGTGTTGGACTGTGTCTGTGGTAACATCTGCAAAGCAGTCACATCAGACTCTCGACAGCTGTCTCTGTCTGCCAGTCCTCACATTATGACTGTTCAGAGGCAGAACACTGCTGGGAATATCCAACATCACCAAATCATTTGCTCAACTCCTCTCAGACGCGTACCAAAGCTTAACGTTAACAGAAATTGCTTTCGTATCCATCTTCAATAATCAGTTGTTTTTGTTTGTTTTTAGGTTTGCATGAAACAGTTGTGTAGTGTATATATTTGGTACGTTTGAATGTACTTTAATGGACATTACATTTGGGGGTGTTTTGTAAATGAACATCAAAATCAGAAATGATTGTTTACTTATATTATTTCGACATGAAAAAAAAAGAGAAAAACAATGTGTGGCCAAAACAATGAGGCATTTTTCATGTTCTGGCTTGGATTAAAGTGTACAAGTCATCTCAAACACTTTTAGAATATTTTAAAGGAGCTTTTCTTAATCATATTTGAAGCTTTAAATGACCATCCATTTTTGTTTAAATGGAAAAGTTTAGATTGTACAGTTTTCCTTACCTCTGGAAATATAATGAAAGTCAATAGGGTCCAAAAAAAAAAAGAGATGCAGGAGAAAGAGAGAGAGAAATGAGTGAGTCAAAGTATGTTTTGACTTGGGAGTATAGTGTACAAGGCGCCAGATCCACCTTTACAATATTTTAAATGTGCATTTTTTTTTTTAAGCATATACATCGCTGTTATATAACCGCTATATAAATCGCTATAAGCATATAACCACTTTTATTTTGACTGAAAAGAGCAGATTGTAAATTCCGCCTAGTTTTTGTCAATATAATGAAAGTCAATGGGGTCCAAAATAAAAAAAGATGAGCGAAATGATTGGTTAAAGCATTGAGGTTTTTTTTGGCTTGAAATATACTGTATAAGTCATCTGAACCACTTTTAAAATACTTTTAAAGGTGCATTTGTGTCATTTTTGACACTTAAAAATTGGCCACCCACTTTTGTTTTGCTTTTTTTGTGGAAAAGAGCAGATTGCACAGCCTGTGTAATATATTTCTTAATACAGAACGGAACGACTTTAAAGTTAATGATGACAAAATGTTCATTTTCGAGTGAACTATTGCTTTAAGTGGTGGGTAAATGTGTTTTTTATTCCACGGCTACTGTAATGGGAAAAAGAAACATTTATGTAAGTCTGCAAGAAGTAAGACATTCCTGCTGCAGACAGCAGGTTGGTTCAGTGACATGTCTCTTATTCTTGGCTTCATATCCCACCATGAGAACAATCATTTTCCAGTATGGTAATGCCTTCATTTCCACCATGTCAGTGCAGTGGATGTCACAGTGTTTCTCTTGCCTTGTTTTTGTTCCTAAATTTACAAATTAATCAAATTACGAAACGCCATTCTTAGTTTTCTACATTACTCCGAATCTCATTTTAGCACACGGCCTATAATAGTAATTACCATGAATGATTTTCTAATGACCCAAAAATTAATTCCAGATATTGGCATAACTGAGCTCTTAAACATGATAGTGACTTATCATTACAAAGTTGTTCAAGGATTAGGAAAAAGCCCTTATTAATAATGTTTTATTTCAGTTAAACAGAGCAACCCGGTGCTTGGAGCCAGTTACGCTTCTTACAAATGTTTTTGCGATAAGAATATTTTGTTCTGCATTCCTCGACTTGTTTTTGCAAACTATGTGTTTTTGTGTCGGTTTTCCGCTCACTCCTCTGAGCTGCCAAGTTGGGAATGAGCTCATACTGTGGGGAAGCAGAGCAGCATTCATACCCCTCTGGAGCTCCTGGGGAGAACAAGCCTGCGAGATGAGGAGGGGGAGCGCAGAACGAGAGAGCGAGAGATAGAGTTTGTCAGAAGAGGTTAGAGAAGACGAAAGAAGAATCTGTGTAGCACAGTAGTGGTCGGAGTCAAGGTGGACAGCTGTGTTGTGGGAGAGGAGAAGTCAGATTCACTGAAGGGGAACGGGGAACATAAGACGCAAAGGACAGTCGAGGACCTCTTCTGGTGTTTGACACTTTGATGAGGGCCAATTAAAAAATATGGATGGGTAACGCTTTATTTTAAGGTGTCCATAATACAGAGTAATTAATTAGTAAGTACTTAGTTCTAGTTTTGTTAATTTACATTTATGTAACCATGGTTGACCCAAAGTGCTATACAATCAAAAGACCAAAGAAACATATATAAGTAAAACACTGGAATTAAGCCCCAAGAAGGGCTTCTGATAAAAGATGTTTTTTCTGTAAATACTTGCTTGGGAAGAGACGGTTCTAATAAAAACAGATAACTTGTTCCAAAGTCTACGGCCTGCAACAGAAAAGGCTCGTGCTCCTCTTCTTTCAACAACAAGGAGCCAAGTGTTACCAGACCTCAAGGAGTATAATTAGAACAGACTTAGGAGAGATAAGATGGTGCCAGGTTGTGTAATGATTTAAAAACAAAAGTTAGGAGCTTTAAAACTCGATTGGTAACCAGTTTAAAGAAATTAAAATGAGCGTAACATGGTCAAACTTTCGTCTCCCAGTCAGCGGTCTAGCAGCAGCATTTTGAACCATCTGTAGACGCTTACAACTAGAATGACTAATCCCATAATACAAGGAATTACAGTAAACGAGACAAGAAAAAATGAAGAGGTGAATTAACTGTTCAAAGTCTTTTAAAGAAAGAAAAGACTTAAATTTTGCGAGGCGCCGCAGATGGAAAAAGCTGGATTTAACCATTGCTTTCACAGGTTTCAGAGCAAATATATTAATTTCTGTTTTACTTAACACCAGAAAATTTTGATCAAACCATGCATGTCAATAAGTTAAACAAGAGAGAAGTGGTTCTCTTTATTTTATATTATTTTATATTTGTAATGGAAGGTAAAGTTGTGCATCATCTGCATAGAGGTGGAACGATACTCCATGTTTTTTAAAAAATGTCACCAATAGGGAGCATATATAATGAAAAAAGTATCAGGGAAAGAATCAATCCTTGAGGAACGCCACAAGATAGAGGATGGGTAGAAGAAACATGCTATCCTCAGTAGTAGTCGTTGTACTTGCATAAAACAAAATGTACTAACCATGTAACTAGTTTATGTAACAGTTTGTACTTAACTCATTAGTAAACAGCTTAAATACACCTGTCTGATTACATTAAAATTACAGAATATTACAAACGCATAAGCTACTTAAATAATGTGTATCAAAATTGTACTTAAGTGTAAGTAGCTGTGTAACTGACTCTTTTTGTTACATATGTGTAACAGTAGCCGGCTGTTACATCTACATAATTACAAGTAACAAATAACAAATCATAACTCTTAGTCATAATTCTTAGTCCTGCTGTAAAAAAAAAATAATAAGTTGATCAGAGTATTTTCTTGTTTAATTCAAAATTACTTGGCATTTCTTTTGTAATTATTTGTGAAATTTATTATAAATTTCTGAATCATTTTCCAACATCAACTTTTTATTTTGTAATTATCAAGCATGTAGCACAATAAAGCATGTTTTATTATCTTATTGTAAGTGAGAAACTTGCATGTTTGTAAAAAAAATATATATTTTTTTTTTTTGCTTCATTTTAACATAAGATCTCATTGAAGAAATAGTGCACACATTAGGTGTCATCTTTTCCCGTACTGGAGTCTGATTGGCAGTATGCTGTGGAAGTGAGTCAAGTACAATGACTATTGTTATGAAAAGCTTTTTCCGCTGTTGTGAGTCCAAATCACTGGGTCCAACCATAAGTCAATTAATGGATTAAAGAGAACAGAGGGAGTCTCTGATCTTGTTACCAATACTTATTTGCTTGGATGGCTACTGTACACTGAGCCTCATTTTAATGGGAATTAAGGGTTTGGAGAAAATGGGACTTGTACTACACCCTGTAAAAGACTGGAAGCTGTGCACTAAACCACACCTATGTATTTAAGATAGAGTTCATACATACATTCATAGGGCATTTAATAGGAGTGTCACTAAATAGGTCTGGCTCTTTATTCCTGTGCAGAGAAGAAAGCATGGCCCCTTAAAAAGCACTGTTATTGAATACTCTTCATGCTATTGTGGCTTCTCAGCTTACCGTTCAAGACAAAAAGTCTGCTATCGTCTGTCTCCCATACGCATTATCTGTAAATCACTTATAATTGAGATGGGAATCATAACAACTGAATGATTCTGGTTCCAACTGCAACTCCTTAACAGTTCTGGTCTTTATCTTTAAATACACATTGGTGTATTAACATTGTTTTAGTAATTACAGTAGTTGAGTCTCATTGGCCATAAATCATACATCAGTTCTTGGTTAATGCTAAACTGAGAATCTACTCCAGTTGATTGACAAGTGATTCACTAAAAAAATGTCTTTTTCCTCATAAATCAGATTTTGCTGGTCATAGAGTGTTTTATTGACTAAAAGAAACGGCTGACAAAAGTGTTTCTAGTTTCCCAGAAAGCCCTGAGCTGTATATATATATATTTTTTAAAAAGCATAATTAGCTTTATAATTATCACATTTAGAGTTCACGTTTTCACTGCGCGATTTAATCTATTAAAATACAAGATAAGGGGGCAAAAATGACCCTATATCAATCAATCGTTTTTATTTATATAGTGCTTTTAACAACACAGGTTGTATCAAAGCACTGATATTGTATCAAAGCACATATTTCATGTCTTTCATATTTATATCTTCTGATATATTTAATATCACATGAAGAGAGACTTGAGCGTTTTAAGCTATATCAGTCCAAACCGGCACCAACAAAAATGCCACAACATTCAGCTTTAAAATATGCTCTTCAGCGGCTTTGAACTGAAGCATTATACCATAACAGCTGTATATGTCTGTGAAGGAAGCCCAGTGTCCTCTTCATTGACTTGTTTTGCATCCATCAGTGGAAGAATTTCCTCTTTTTTATTAACTTGGAGCATCAAAGTCTCTGCTACTGCAAATTATCCAGTGCTGCTGCAGAAAAGGCTTTACTGTTTGTCTAAAAAAAAAAACACTAAAGAAGAGAGGACAAGAATCAGTTGTTCTGAAAATAGACGGCCTGGTGAATAGAGAGAAAGCCACAGGGGCACAGGACTTGAGCTGGAGCTGGAGGTGATAAAAGATCAGCTTTGGAGGAATGGACACACTTTGAAAGGCCCCTCCTCACGGCCCCACCTCCCTCCACGAGGCATGAAGCCAGGACAGGTCAAGAACAAGAGTCCCACTGTAAAGAGATCTGGGGATTGTCCAAAGTAGCAGATTCCTGTCGAGTGAATGAGCTTTAGGCTGCATTTCCAGTGTCCTAACCCCTTATCGGTAACCGTGAAACAGCATAGCAAATATCAGTGGCTTGTCGGCTAGAATGATATCCACTTCGGTCTCTGGTGGCTTGTGATGTTAAATAAGATATATGTCTGGAAGTGTCTGAAAGAAAACCTGGAGAAAGGGGGCAGGAAACAGACAATGTGAACCGCGTGTCGGTGCCAGCACACGTCAACAGAATCTCGCTCACCCACCGTGACACTCAATGTAGTACATGATACCATCGCTGAACAGTGTTTTGCTAAGGTATTAGACATTTACAGGCTTCCAGAACCCCTACAAGACTTCAAACATTCCTTATCCTGGTGCAAAACTGCAGCTTGAGTGAACAGCCCTGGGGGTATTGTGGAAAGATTTTCTTGCATTGTAAATGCGGCAGATATAGTAATACACTAACATGAAATGAAAGCCTCACAATATCACAGTGGTGGCTTAATATCTCGCTTTGTGCCTTTTTCTTAAAAATTTACTTTCAATCTCACCATTTTTACTGTGTGTCTCTTATTGTAACTTTTCTTTTTTCACATTATCTCACATTTATCTGCAGGCTAGAATACTTTGGCGCATGATTGTATGCCTCGTTTATTTGAGCTAACTTGATACGATATGCGTTTTGTTATGTACGTGTGCGACAAAGGCAATTTAAACTGTTTTATTTTTTTCTCTCTTTTTACCTAAACACACACACACGCATAAAACTGTATTTTAGGCATTACGGCATTATTTTAGGCAATGCATATGGAAATCTTTTGACCCGAGGGCTTCCCGGAGAGTTTTTCTGCAGGTTAGGGCAAGTGGTGCGAGTGCTTGGAAAGATCAAGGTCAGAAGGTTATATTCAAGCTTGCGCTATGGCTCAAGACGCCATCACGACTGCAACACACCCAAGTATTTCTGGAATGTGTCCCGCTATAAGACCAACCCTGCAACAATCAGGCATTTTAACCCCTTTAATCCGTAAAAGGTACGCTTAGTCACACCTATAGGTAGCTCACAATGAGCGATGCATGATAAGAGTTACCTAAACACGTGTGCATGCTCTCGCGCTTGCTTTGAGTGGCGTAGTACATGCATTGTAATTTATCTGAAGTGAGAAGGAATGTGTGTCCTCAAGACATGACTCTGGCCTACCTTTGATAGACAGCTTAATAACGTCTAGGGGAATATTTTGATGTGTGCCAAGGCATGCCCAGGATGGCGTCTTTTAGCGTACAGGTTTGTCGTTACGTTTTACTGAGGGAAGGAAGTGCAGTACTGACGAAGTGTCTGTTCGCACGTAGATGTTGCTTTTGGACGCACCATCTTTGCCTTTATCCCTGCGGCGGCGGCGGCACTAGGACCACGCGAGCAGGCGCCTCGGTTATCGGGCTTGCACGACCTCAGTATTGCCATACACCATTCAACGGAGGGCAAGTATGCCGTCTGATGTGATGAACTAAGAGCCGTGGAAAAGAGTCCGCATTTGAAGTAAAATCAAGCATTTCGAGGCGTTAAAAGGTTTGCGCGTGTTTTTTTGGCGGACCTGTCACGCACTCCAGCGCAAACCTTCGCTGCGGAGATGGGAGTAAACCTGGAGACTGGGATACCCGGTGAACTTCCAGGAGAGGGATCTGTGATTTGGATTTAAGCTCGCCTCGGTCATTATAAACGCAGCTTGAAGTTAAGTATCACCCGTTAACGGATTTTTTTAAAGACCGTATAATTGCTTCGTCGCAGAGAGCGCGCGTAAAGCTGTGGCGCACGGGTCACTGCTGCTCTGCGTATTATTAAACTCGTTTTAATTGAGATACCTCCGAGGTTAATTCAAAGTGAATGCTCGTTTTGTGTAGATTTGGAAGACCCAGCTGTCTTTTGCGCAAGTGTATTGCAGTTTGTACGGGCGCAATGGGAAAGTGAGGTGGGTAAACAGAGTTTGTTTTCCTTGAGTTTAACAACAACGCAAGGCGTGGATAGGGTTGGTTGGACATTCATTGGTGATGTGAAAGACAACAAAAAGAGGCGAGATTGGGGGTTTTAGGACAAAGGGATGTTGTGGGAAACAGGTTGGGTCCAGGGAATTCCCCAGGTGTCACACATGGGTGTCCATGATGAATGGAGCAGATGATAATGTCCCTTTATACTTGGACTAATACAAAGTAATTTGTATTACGCCTATGTCTATAGACTGCTATGTGCATTGTACATTGATGCTTTTTTTCCCCAGACTGTAACTTAAATTTGGCAATCATAAAATGAATAATGGTTATAATAAATGACAGCAGTTAGTAAACAAACTGTATTTTACCGGCCAGTAGGTATGCAAGTGGGACATCCAAAAACACTGGTATTATTTAACAGATTAGAGAAAGCTAAATGTATAATTCATTTATTTTTAAGGCATAAGAATATTTCTGAAACAGTATTTGTATCTTTAATTAAACTCTTTGAATCTTTTAACCAACTTCAGATGCTATGGGTAATTTCCTTTAAGTGTCTTTTTATCGAACACTCTGACCAAAATGCACCGCACGTATTTATAGGTTACTGATGGTGGTACTACAACTCTTAAAATTAAATTTTCCAAAATAGAACTTTCAGAGATGCTATAAAAGGGCTCTTTTGGGTTCCTGAAAGAATCATTCAGTAAAGTTTTTTTAAAGGCTTGAGTATTCTATACATCGTTTGCCCATGTTTTTACCTCAATGTACATTAGATGCTAGTTATCGAAATGTTTAAAAACAGGTTTAAAATTTTAGCTTCAGACTGTGATTTGGAAGATGTCTGGACATTTTGAGTAAAGTTTAGAACACAGTGCTTTTATACAAAAGTCACTGTAAAGTAGGTACTACATTTAGTCAACGTAGGTCATCACTGAAAAGTATATTCTACGTATGAATATGGATAAAATAAATGAAATTCAGACGTACTACGTCTGTCATGTTGTGAGTGTCACATGGCCTACCAGCATTATTTGCATTGTTTCACCATTATTCACAACTCCTCTCTTCGGGCTTCAAGTGTTTGCTGAACTCCAGAGACTCTGTAAAAGTGTTGTTTTTCTAATACTACACTGTTAGTCACATGCTATCCAGTTTGGAAGTATTAGATGCAGTAATGATTTGTCATGTATTAAGAAACAAGGCACATGTTTCTGTGTAAATTTGTGATATTTAGTCAGATTTGATGCTTGTTTTTCTAACCATTTGCAAAGACAAAATGTGTTATGCCTAGTGTTTAAAAATTGTGTCATGAAGTGTATTCTTTTAGCGTGCAAAATGTTAAAGTAGTCATATTTTTCTTTGGACTGTTACAAGCTGTTAGTGCATAGATAAGATCCCTAAAGTTGCAAAAACTAAAGTTAAACTAAAAAGTGATATTCTTTAGTTAAAGTTATTACTTCCACCCCAAAATGGCTCGTTTAAACACACCCCACTAATGTTTTTATTTTCATAACACTCCCCAAATGTTTACGCAAAGAAAGAAGACAACTATTATTCTCGCTGAAGTGTTGTTGCTGCTGGTGCCATGTTCTGGAGTCATTGTGAAAGTGAAGCTACTTTTTTTGTTCTTCCAAAAGAGGACACAACTAGAAATCAGTGGTTAACTTATATTTACAACTCTGTACTAGAACTTTTCAACTCAGATATTAGAGTGTGTTCAGCGCATTTACAGAGGACTGATTCCTGAACTTGGAGAACAGCCTATGCTGGCTGTGCACAGAGACTATAAAGTGAGGCAATTACAACTTTGCAAGGACAGACTAGTGCTTCTGACTCACAATTAAGTTACTTTTTTTTTATAATAAAAGAACCTGCTGCTTATTATTCAAACGCTAGTTTTGAGCAGTGAAGGGTAAGTGCTTGTTGTTTGTCCGATCACAAATGCGGACATGGTCATGGATACGAGGCATGATGTAACACAACACATAAAAGACAGTACTAAGTAGTTATAATCATGTTCCCTCTAGATGCAATAAATGCTTTTATTGTTTTTGTGTCATAGTGCTGGGACGCAGCATCACGTTATGGTAAGGGGTGTAATATTTTCATCGCTTGAGGTGTTCAGCCAATCACAACACATTGAGCACACCTCTCTTTTTTAGAACGATGAGCTTTGTGCAAATCAACCTGTTTCAGGAAGGCAAGGCTTAGAGGAGAAACTTTAATGTACAGTATGTGCAAAATAAGGTGTTTTTGACATCAAACCGCATAACACATTGCATTATCCCAAATACACAAAACAAACATCATATGACCCCTTTAATAATCTGAAGTACCTTTTACACTATATAGTCTATAGAACCTTTTAGGAAAGTTTCTGCATGGAACCATGAAAGCCATTCCTGTTTTTAAAAGAGCGAATGCTCAGCATTAAATATCTTTATCTGCAAAAAATGGAGGATCTTGAGTTTTATTTCATGCTTGCATATATTCTTGTTTTTGCATTTAGGTTGCATACGCCATGGTGCCTAACCGGAGATTGGGTCTGGCCCATCCTTGCTGTATCGGCCTGCTGTTTCTGCTCCTCCTGCCCAGCTCGGTTTCAGTGAGAGAACCTCGTCATCAGTCCCAGCTCCCCTCGCTGATACCTCACGCCACCCTGCCCCTGTCCCGCTCCCGCTTCAGCGCCAAAGCGCAGTTGGACCTCACCACCCACTGCAACGAGAGCTGCTTCCACAAAGCAGAAGACAACGATAAAGAGCACCTAGCGTTCGAAACTCTTTACTCAGACGGCTCGCGAACTTTAACCACCGTCGACCTGGAAGAAAGCGACACTGAACTCAATGCCAAAGCAACCGCTCCCAGGCGCAAGCGGCTAAAGCGCCAGATCTACGGTTCGGACGGGCGCTTTAACATCCGCGGTGACCACTTCCTTCTGGACTACCCCTTCTCCACAGCCGTCCGCATCTCCACCGGCTGCACTGGAGTTCTGGTGTCCCAGCAGCACGTCCTGACCGCGGCCCACTGCGTCCATGATGGGAAGGATTACGTCAAGGGAGCGAGGAAACTCAGGGTGGGCTTTCTGATCCCTCCGTCTGTTAACGGTACAAAGCCGGGTCAGGCTCCTGTGAAGAAACCCTTGGTGCGCTGGGTGAGGGTTAAGCGCACGCGGGTTCCTAAAGGCTGGATTCAAGGCCCTCAAGACGTCAGCATGGATTTTGACTACGCACTTTTAGAGTTGCGCTGGCCTCACCGGCGTCCCTTCATGCGGCTGGCTGTGGCACCCTCCTCAGACAGTTTGGCTGGTAAACGCATACACTTCTCTGGTTTTGACAGCGACCGGCCTGGAGAGCTGGTGTACCGCTTTTGTCCAGTGGAGGACGAGTCCAACGACTTGATCTACCAGCACTGTGACGCGCGGCCTGGAGCGAGCGGCTCTGGTGTCTACGGACGCGTCTGGGACGAAACATTAGAGCGCTGGGAGCGCAAGGTGATTGGGATCTTCTCGGGCCACCAGTGGCTGGAAATCAACGGCGAGAATCGCGACTACAACGTGGCTGTTCGATTCACTCCACTGAAGTTCGCGCAGATCTGTTACTGGGTTCATGGAAATAAGGTGGACTGCAGTCAGGACTGAAATGATGTGACACAGAGGAATGGGATGATATTAAATCAGAGGATGTTGGACACTGCACTTTACAGTCCTTTTACAGGTGTGGCTACTGAAGAAAGAAGGTCCATGTCTGGTAGATCATTACTCACAGGCTTTGATCACTCGAATGGGCTGAGCTGGAACTTTGTTTAACCACTACCTTTAGCTTTTGCTCACTATACTGACAATGTTACACATAGATTTAGACCCAGAGTCCTGCAACCTAGTAGATTTATCTTGTCAAGTCTTTGCCAATGTTAAGTAGACATCTGATCTCAGTTATATGATTCTTTCCACAGCCTTGCTTTGGTCAGATTACACATTATAGATGCTTCGGTCTGTTCTTTGCACTTTTAGATTTGGTATGGAGAGAGTTTTTTTTTCTTGATATATCATGACTTGGGTGTTGGTTAACAGTAGATTAACATACAGGTCTTTTCATAGACAGGTCTTGGCCCAATCCAGGATTAAGCCATAGTTCAAGTATGGCATTTAAGTAATTTTTTTAAACTTGCCTTTGAAAGAGCATTACTGGCACTGACATGTTTTAAGATCAGTCGGTGCAAGTTTTTGTTTTTTTCAGTCCAAGACTAAGTTTTGCCTGTGAAACCGGGGGACAGAGTTTCTTTGGTGACTTAAAGTAGCTGCAAAATGGCTTTTGATTTTTTCCTTTCCATCCCTGCATATTTGTTTGGTCTGCTAAGCATAAAGTTTCTATGCCTTCTGATTTATGATTACCACAATAACATAAAAAAATCAATGACTGTGAGATGTAGAATGGGTGTTAAATTGAGAGTTTGTAGACAGAGTTTTAAAATATGTATATTTAAAGCATGGATTCAAACTATCAAAAAGTTGGTTTATTAATGCATTCATCTGACTGTATGAATATCGTTCAGTTCTGCAGTTACACATTTCTAAGACAGATAAAGACCTCATATTGGTAAAATGGCGTTGAGATATAATTTTCCCTATTATTATATGTCGGATTAATATAAAAACTGGACACAGACTAAGAGAAAAAGGTTGTGGGGTAAATGTTGATTATAATTCTATTTTTTAAAAGCTTTTATTTTAATAAACAAATATGTCTGTCGTTTTTCCTGTCTTTTTCATTACAATGTGATATGTACTTTCTTAATGAGGACTTTATGAAGTTAGTGGTAACATTAGATATGATTCCGTGTTGTATGTTTCCTGTATTATTTAGAAAAAAAAAGGATAAAAAGAAAAGGAGAACTACAATTTTGGTGTCTGTACGTAAAATGCGACACTGGTACCCTCTGGTGGTAAACGCATTAAAAAAAAAAGTTTCCTCACGGTGCACTTAACCCTTTGGACTGGTATCTTATTATTGTTTGTGTATTATTATTATTTGTATTTGCTGGTTCTTGGCAGTAGCTACTGATAGTTTGTGGTTGAATTTATAATCTCAAAACCACTGAAATACGCAGGGAAGAGTCGGTAAGTATCGAGCTCAGCACAGGAAGGTGGAAGCTTCTCTTTCCGGCGTGATGTTGATGTGAATCTCCACTGCCCTCCTGTGGTTGACATGATTAACATCTTCCTAGTCTTTCACAACATGGCTGAGCAGAAGCCCTTGGTATACCGACGTGATCACATTATTCGCATTGCAGTAGCTCAGCGCTTTAGTATTTGACAAGTTGTCCACTATTTTCTACAAGGAGCGAATCGTCTTAACTCACACTTTGTTCTTTCAGTAAGAAGGGTACACATACGTAGTTTTTGGTTAAAAAAATATTTTTTTTTCCTTGGGCTGCTTTTGATTAGTGTTTTTTTTTTTTTTTTTAGGTTAAATACATTAATCCTCTACATAATTGCATTACGTGAAAGCTGGTACAGGGTACTTTTATCAATCAATAATCAATGAATGGATGCATCTGCCCATTTAGGTTTTATCTTAATCATAGATTTGATTCAAGTGCCAGGACACTTTAAAACATTCGATAAATGCATCTATTGAGGGATTGATTCAAACAGTACGTGTTGATGGAATAGCATTTCTAGTTAGTTGTCATTCAAGTATGCCACAAAAAAAAATATATATATATATATATATATATATATATATATATTTGTTAGCTTGTAGTCTGCTGACCTAAAATTTCAGGGCAGTGTTACCATCATATTGTGCCACAAAACCACCACCCATCAACCTATAGGGAGGATGAGAAAGCAATCAGAGCCTTTGTTTGGATCCATTTAAACTTTATCATTTTTGCAAACGATCACATACTTCAGTGCATAAACCATGCTGAACACTGATAAAACAGCAACAAATGCAGAATATCCACACATAAAACGTAAGCAAATGACTTTAAAACCAATATAAAAGATCAATGTTTGCCATGTTGCAAAATTAGAGTCACCTTGAAGCAAAGCTAAAATAAAGACGGCCCTCGCACAGAGAATCTGCCAAACATGAAGAAACAAACCAGTTGTAACACAGCAGAGTTGTTTAGTGCTTTTTTTATTAGAGATAAGGAGACGATACAAAACATCCACTGACCAATATCCATCGAAGCTCTGTACACAGGCTGCCCAAATATATCGCTCCATCTAAACTTAATACGTGTCCATCAATCCACTCAATCCAATTCATCAACAGACCGCTCATCCACTAGGTCCCAGATTTTACAGGTAGAAGGAATGTGTACAATTTCTTGACACCAGTGCCATAGTTTTGAATTACATTTGGAAATATTTAAATCAGATGGAATCATTAAAACGACTTGTGAGCTCAAAATAAAACAAAATGGGGAAGGGGAGAGTAAATCGTGTTCCCAGAATGGTCCAATAACGTGTGATTTGAGTCAATTTTGTACTACACCTAGTCTTCAACACATGCATACTTAGAAAAACTTAACAAGACGTTTGGCAAAAAAAAAAAAAAAAAAAAAAAATTAAACCTTAAAGAACAAACAGTATGTTGTATAGCTGAATTGTAACGGCTGCCGTCTCACTCTTTCCTTTCAACAATCCAATGGAACCCAGAAAGAACGAAAACCTGCCAGTACACATTTACAGTTATATTACTTTGTTTTTATAATCATCATCCTTGGTTTTTGTCATTAAGATCTTTTTTTTTTCTCTTATGTTTTTGTTCTTGATCATTGTATGTGTGAACTGGAATGACAGCCTACATCTTTCGCCATGTGTGGAGTTTGGAAACTGTCACTTTCGCCCAACCCTCCCCACCCGCATTAACCCACCCCCGTGGCCCACAAACGGTCGTGCTGGCCCATCTGCCCCACCCATGTCGGAATGAACAGCTAACCCCTGAAATGTGTCAGCCTCAATCGCACAGAGGCTTGCCCTCCAGAGACACAACTGACGCTCCCCCGAGCTTCTCAGCAAGGGTCTTTCGGTCCTTGATATCTTCTAAACCGTTCACTTGCCACTCGTGCTTGATGCCTGTTAAAACAAGACGGAACGGAAGGTTACATTTCACAATTATTTTTATTGCACAGATTACACATCTCCATTTTTATTTAAACAAGCTCATATCTAAACTTTTCATATTTTGCAGCTACTACCGTTAAAATGGTCCATTTAATTGTATTTTGTTAAAGTATATATATATATATATATATATATATATATATATATATATATATATATATATATATATATATATATATATATATATATATATATATTTTATACATGCATTTATTTTTTTTGTATTACCTGTGAACTTCTTCTTGATTGCGTCCTTGGAGCTGGCGTAGATCATCTTGCTTTTAAGTGGAGCACTTTCTGGGGCCCTGCTCGACAACAATGGGAGAGATCAGATCGTCCGTTTAGATCAGTGGCACCCAATACCGCTCGCGAAGATGTACCTTCATCTCAACACTTCAGGGAGGTAGATCTCCAAGACTTACCAGAAGATGAAAACCAGGTCCTCTTTCTTGGTCTCTTTAGTCTCATACGTGGCATCGTAGAGAGCGTAGCGACAGTCGTTAGGAGGAAGCATCTTGACAAACTTAAGGTAGGGATCTCCTTCATCTCCCTGCAGGATCTCGCTGCCCTCCTCCATGATGATATGTTTCTTGTCATCGCTCAGGCAGAAGAGAACGGCCTTCTTCCTCTTGCTCCTCTCTTCCTCGTTGGCATGAGCCTTGCGCACCTTCATGTCATTGAAGATCGTCAACACGTTCTCGTCCACTGTAACTCCGGAGGCCTGCGAGAAACACGAACACACACAGGATAAGGTCTTGTGGAGAATAAAGGGACGCGAGCGAGCTGATGAGCAAGGATGCGTAAACGTGTGGGTGCCAAGTCAGAACGAAAGCGATTTAAAACAGCTTTTCTTGGTCTTAAACTGGCTGCCCTCTCGACAAAACTGGACCTCATCCGGCCGAATCCAAAATACTAGGCAGGTTTTGCCACGCAAGACGGCAGTAAATGACTAAACAAAAAAACCCTGACGTCAGAGAAACAGGCCTGCACTCTTCAAGGGCAGTGGAATGAGATTCGAGACAAAATGACTTAATCTGGGAGAAAATTAGACCGTATTGCAGGGATTTGTTTTTTATTTCTATAAAAACAGTGTAAGGGGAAAAAAAGGCTGATTTGAACAAGTCACCATTCTTTCCTGGTCACGTGACACCTCAGACATCTAACATCTGAATTAAGATAAGGTCGGCCACTTCCTCAAGAGTGGATGAGATTTGTACTGATGGCCTGATTTAAAACAGGAGCATCAAAAATATTATACCAAAAAAAAAAAAAAAAAAAAAAAACTCCATGGAGGTAAAACAGTCACACAATGTACAAAGCTTCAGATCACAAAACAATGATTCTTCTGTGGGGGACAAAAAAAGAAAAAGAAATTCAAAATGGCTTCAGTCACACCAGTCCCATAAACCTACTCAGGTCCTCTGACTTCTATTAGAAACGTGGATCAGTGACTCACACTGCAATGCCATAACCAGACATTCAACATTTCAGTTGTCAAGATTATATTGTGAGCAAGGAGGGAAGCCTTAAAAAAAAAGAGCAAGAAACCTGAACCTTGAATTCTCTAGCACTGATCCAGCTTCTTGAATAGCATATGAGCACATGAGAAAAAGAGAGAAAAAAGTGGACAAGGAGCCTTGCGGGGTAGATTCCTAAATGGCCCACTTACAGGAAACTTACGGCTGATAGGTGGAACCGGGTTTGCTTAAGGTGTGAACGAAAGGAACGTGGCAAGATGCTTCATTACATAACACACTAACAAATAATGGGAAAAATAGGGCACTAAGGGGGCCAGGATTAAGATTCCCGCACCTTTCGAACAAACTGCCACGAGCTTCTCAATCTTTATGATCACAGGTTATTTGTTTTGACATAGGTACGTTTTTGAAATCCAAAACGAGGCATTCCCACCCTCATCTACCACCATAAAATATTAAAGTGCAAAATAAAGTCCAAAGTTTAAGTACAAGGACGCTAATGCTGCTGGTAAATCATCCACGTTCACCGAGAAGTGAAACCCGCAGCGAACAGGAAACGTGACGTCGAGGGTTCTCGAAAGAAAAGAGTTTACACGTTAAAAGAAAAAAAAAAAAGCTATTGTATAAAAAGGCGTTTGGTCACATGCCTCTCTTTCGAAAAAAAAAAAAAAAAAAAAAAAAAAAAAAAAAGACTTGTATGGACGTCGCTTATGACGTCGCATATTGTCCTCGCGACCGAGACTGGTTGCACCGGAACCGGCATTTCCTTCAACCTCCACGCGGCATGAGCACCATTTCCCCTCAGCAA
This sequence comes from Puntigrus tetrazona, assembly GCF_018831695.1. Lineage (NCBI taxonomy): Eukaryota > Metazoa > Chordata > Actinopteri > Cypriniformes > Cyprinidae > Puntigrus > Puntigrus tetrazona. Next base: position 16,310,919 of record NC_056712.1, read on the forward strand.
TTTCACAAGTATTTTTTTTTGTCTACACAGACCAGTCGACACGCGCAGCAGCAGCAGCGACGACTCAAACACCGAACAGCGAGCAAAGAGCCTCGTTTCAAACAAACACGCACCGCGCGCGCGTCACGCGCTCGTTACAAAGACAAAATACTGACAAAACAGCAATTGCGTTAATAGAATAGACTCAGTTAAACGTCAATTACGCGGCGGTTTGTCAAAGTTACATCCCAACCAGGAAGAGCAGTCGTGCGCTGGCTGCCTGGTGATACGCAAATGCACAAGTAACGGGTTTAAAACGGTTTCCTTCCGCCCCTCAAACATTTCTGTAATTTATTCGACTTTGAAGTCCGAACGCAGTAGGCTAAACACGCGTTCCCGGTCGCGCTTTTCTTTTTTCGGTCAAAGAAATAAACCAACACCATCTGTGCATCAAGAATTAGGGTGGGGCCACGAATGCAGTGTTCGTGCATGTGTACCAAATATCCGCAAAATTGCCGCTTTCCAAAGACGAAAAGCGCGCTACGTACACGCGAGGATTCGGTCTTAAAAGGGAATAATCTGCGTTTTTACACGCGCCCGCGGCCGCTCTGGTGCGGCAAACGCGAGCGAGGGTGTTTTCTTTGACGGATGGCCGTGTTCAGACAAAGGACAGAGTCGCGAAAGCGCTTCGTCTGGCCGGAGAAAAACGCAGTTTAAACGCGCACGCGGCCAACGGTCGTCGGTTTATTCGCAGCATTTCCGAGTTTTCCCGAGCGACGCGATCGCGCGCGGAGCGATGGGGCCTGTAGGTAGTGTGTGATGTAAAACAGCGAGGCCTTTCCTGGGCCTGGGCTCACGGAAATAAAGGAGGCTGAGCGGGGAAATGGCGCCAGTTGTTTTTGGGTCTCGTTTTTGCCAATCTCGTCGCATCCGAGCAGCGGAAGGCCTCGCGCCATCAAACCACCGAGAAGCACGAGGATAAGCGCGATCGTTAACAAATACGGTTGAACGACGCTGCCTACAGAATCTGTTTGTGGTTTTCTGAACATTCACGGCACTTATCATAGCTTGCAGCTATTAGTCGGCGTAAGGGTTAATTGACAGATTTGATTCACAGATTATTCATTCGCATTAAAATCCAACAAAGCCCACAGCCTAACCATTAAACGCTTCAAACACGCCGAAACCTGCCGTAAATCGTATTAGTATTGTTAATTGTAGACGTACCATGGTTGTGTCTCTTCGCTAGTCGGCGTCTGGATGGGAATTGAATGAGCTGTGATGCAGTCCTTCGCTCTCGCGCACTTGATACAACACTCGGGCGCGCCCTTTTGCTCGTGGCCGAGCGGTGACGGGAGCGCGCGCCCGTGTCACGCGCTCGGTGAGGAGTTATGGGAACTGGAGTTCTGGGCTCTATACAAACGGACTTGGGCATAGTAAAATGTGACCCTGCACCACAAAAGCAGTTTTAAACCAAAAATACACTGCACCGGTCAAAATGATCGACATTAGGTAAAGATGGTAAATATTCTGTGAAAATATTTAGTAAATTTCCTACAGTAAATATATATAAGCATATTTTTTATTAGTAATATGATTTGCTAATGACATCATTTGGACAACTTTAAATACCATTTTCTCAGTATTTAGATTTTTTTTTTGCACCCTCAGATTTCATACATTCAAATATTTGTATAATTATTAGTTTCCAGCAAACTATGCATCAATTAGCCTATAAGCTTATTCGGCTTTTAATGCTTTTAATTATTTTATTTTTTTTTTTATCTAATCTATGTCTTGGTTTGTGGTCCCCGTTGTTAGGCACAAACTTTCAGAAAAATAGGTATTATGAAAAAGCTATATATGAGGTTGTGTATTTGAAGTATTTAAAAACTATTAACATCTTATTCATTAAATGTCGTATGCATTATTATCACAACGAGTTTATTTATTAAATGCAACAACCAACATTTTACATATTGAACGTATAGGCCTTTAGAGCTTTCTGCCCCATACTTGGTGAAGTGGCATGAAAGGTGCCGTTGTACTACTAAATTCTGCACCGAAACACACACCGCACGGATTGCACTAATCGCAGGGCACGCTGCTGTCTGAGCCTAACCCTTTGTGTTTGTCTCTGCCCCTTTTTAAGGTTCGCTTAACTCGCTTCCAAATAAGGAAGCAAATGGTGACAGTCGTGAGCGCGCTTCAGCCGAAGCCGCGCACATCAGGCGGCTCGCGACTCCGATCGCCATATAAGGAAACAAGGACATTTCATTTCTATAGGAAGAAATTCACACAGCGCACGCTAGAGGGAGCGGTGTACAGCAGCGAAGAATGAAACTGCAAAAGGAGGAAGAATGCGTCCCGTTTACCAAAGAGCACGGAACATGCTTTATCCACAGCCTGCAGCGAACAAACCGTGTACGCAACGAAGGTTGCGTTTATTCGCGTTTGTTTATTCGTAGACCCGTGCGAGCGAGCGGATGTTCAAACGTGGCCACGATGCTCGCCGAAATCCTCCGCGTTTAAATCAATGCTGACACCTAGCGTACAAACGTCGAGTCTCCTTCGCATTTCTGCCTTCGTCTTTGTACAGACAAGACCCGTCAGTGTATGGCATGCGCATAGCTTTATTTTTTTGGGATATACAAAGTGTATGGAACAGTGAAAGTGATATACAGGGACAGAGAATGATCCCTGTTAGGTCAGTTTAGGCAGGTTAACTCGGTTGAAAAAGTGAACGCAACACATTCAAAGGCCCCAAATGAGGCTCTGGTGGAATGCAATAACAGAACAAAAAAAAAACATCACAAATATTCTTTACAGACATTTCTTGGGGGACGTTTGCATATTTTCCTTGCCTTTAAAAACCTGTTTTCAGGTACTCTGGATTCTCCGGGTATGCTATTTAACCACCACATCATACAAGTAATGTCATAACATGCAACAGTGCTTAAATCACTCCAATAACAGAATCAAACCAGGAGTTTACCAATGATTTGCAAATATGAACCTGATTACTGAATAGTGTACAATGGCTGAGCTTTCCTCAAGACACTGTTGATATCAGCTTTTCCATCAATACTTTGAAGTCCAACTTAATGACAGTATCAGGATGGCTTTAAACACCCAACAACATGCCAGCAGTTAAAAAGTGAACAGAACCAATCCAGCACTCAAGAACGTCGGGTGGGATAAAATATGTTTGTTACCCCGATTATAAAACCCAGTACAAGTGAAACAGCTTATTGACAGAAACTCCCATGTAAATCATAAATGGATGTGTACAAGATGGAATGCATAGAAGGCCACAATTTGGTACAAAGAGCATAAAACGAAGCTCTTGCAAAGTTTACATAATATAGTTACACTTTTAATACTAAACATCTTATCAAGCTCAAGCCTTAATGAAGTAATGGCAGTTCATGTGCAAAGGTATTCCTGTCTAAAGAGAACAAACAGATAACATGTCTACAGAGCGCAATACAAGTGCAATCTAAACGTTATACGACCCTGCAATGGAGGATGTCTTTGGCTGAACTGGAATGAACAACTGTAAACATATCAATGCAGTTCTGCGGAGAGTTTAGCCCTTGTGCTAAATCTATACCTGTCCCTGAAAAACCAGCTGCTGGTTTGTGATATTTGGTCGAGTTATTTAAAAATCTGCTTTAAGGTACTCTGACAAAACGAGTCGGCCTGCATTAGAAGTAGAAATTTAAGTGCTATGTTTGGAGATATGCATTATTTGGTAACATATTATTGGTCGCGTCTGTGCAGTTTACATCTCGTTCTTGGCATCTTCGGTGTGGCTGAGAAGCTATCTTGTCTTTTTCTGCTGTGCAGCCACCTGACCCTGGCTTCTTGTCTTGTTTAACACATCTGTGGCCTGAAAAAAATCATAGAATTTAGACAACACAAGTAATACAAGCGAACAGGCAGGTGAGTAGATATAGATATATTTTATAGATACCTGCTCTAAGATTACTCCAGCAGCCTGGTCTATGGCGGAGCCTACTTCTCTGTACTGGCCAGAGTACCGGATAAAGGCCCAGGTCAGCATTGCAATCATGGCCAGGCCAACTACACAGTCACATGCAAAGGAAATAGTTTCCAGGCCAATGAAGAACAAAATTCCTGACAGCACGTAGAGGAGGCAGACCAGGACAAACAGCACTGCAGGTGTCCGGAAAGCGCTAAAAACATTCTTGGACTGGAGAGACGGCAAGTGTACATGGAATCAGTAAAGTTTTGAAACATTTTTCACACATTAAATTTCAACGCTTTTTCACTCGTTACCTCGTTGTGCTTGCTAAAGGACTCCCACAGCTCTTTCAGCTCTGCTTCCAACTGTTCTTGGTAACGCTTACAGAAATCCCGCCCACCCATCTTCTTAGTGCTGGAGAAGAGATGAAGGGCCTCCTGCAGGAAGAAGCGGTGCTTCTCCTCCAGTGAGTCGGGAGCCACGTAAGGCAGGTCTCCACCACACACCTAACAGCGAGGTGTGAAGAATAAATAAAAGGACATTATATAAAAGGTTAAATGGATATGAGGTTTGGCAGTCACATACCAATGCAAAAATAAAAATGTGCATTAATTGAGTGATTTGTTCTATAATCATATCACAACACCATCCAGTTTTTTTCAAATATTTTATTTGTTTCATAGCCAGAGAGTGAACCAACTCCAGGGTAAGGCTAAAAGCTGCCGAATGTTAGTGCAGTGATCCTCAAATCTGGATGCTAGATCCACTTTCCTGCAGAGTTTAGCTCCATCCCTGATCAAACTCACCTACCTGTGATCTTCTAATGATCCTGAAGACACTAAATAGCATGCTCATGTTCGTTTGATTAGGGTTAGAACTAAACTCTGAAGGAAAGTGGATCTCGCGGGCCAGATTTGAGTTTCCCTGTGTTAGTGTAACCTATTAAATAAATATCTAAAAGATTTTAATTAGGTCTGTCAGTTCATTCAAATTTTTTATCAAATTATTTAAAGAATGCTTCAATTAATCACTAAATTTGACTGAAAATACCCACAAAAGATCATTTAAAGCTATTTGGGTGTTAAATGAGAAAGTATCAAGTAGAGATTACAAATTGTGTATTTAATATGAAAATATTTTATTTCATTCAACAAAATGAATTACACTAACATTTAGGCTATAAACGGCCTAACAAACTACTATAGAAAATAATAAATCTCAGTATTTTTTTGTTTATTCAAGGTTAAGTTTATTCAAAATTGGCTAAAACGCAAAAAAAATTGTTGTCAAAAAAAACAGCATCAACTTACTGAACTGTTGTATAAAATTATAAGACAAAAACTAATAGAGGGGCATTTTTGTGCCAGTATCTTGATTTTTTAGGGCATTACTGTATTTATGGAGTTGTTGCCCTGCATTATATTTATATACAGTGAACCGTTTATAAATATGTGATAAATATACAGGTCTCAAGCCGGGGCCATTATGTTAATTTTGTAAAAAATATTTTTAATCACATTATTTTTTCAGAACTAATTAAGTTATCACGTTAAACTAACATACCTATTTTTAATATGAATTAAATTTCATTTTACGTGATAATTTACCAAACATTGCACATTACTAATTATAATGCTGACATTTCCTCAGTTATTCAAATAGCACCTACAGAAATCAATATTTACGTTATCAAAGAACATCATCACTGACTTAAGTCTAGCGTCGTTTATGTGCTTTTAAAGAAGTGAAGCAATGCACACCGTTTGCTGAATAAATCTCTTACACTTGCATCGCACATACATCTGAGCCTTGTTGTTTATGGTGAGAAAATTCAGCAAGTAATTTAAATTTAGGCAACAAAACTCTAATGAGATGATGCCACTGATAGCCCGTTGCACTCATGAGCTCAACAGATTTGTGATTGTTTATAATGCAAAACACTTAAAATGTCAAAAAAGAAATATGATGGAACAAATAAGACCTTATATTACATAGTATTACTAGCCTGATAATGAAGACAACAATAATAGTCTAGTTATTGTCATCAGTCAGAGGGGATATCTGTCTATAGTCTACTATCATTTATCAGCACAACACTAGTATTACTATTAGCTTAATTCAGCAACAATATGTATTAACCTTTTGAAAGAACTGTTATTACTGTACGTGCAGTATAATTAGTGTGTATTAGCCTGACCTTTTCCATATTCTTGTAGTACTGGTCTTTTGCCGATGCCACAGCTGCAAGGTTATTGGCCTCTGCTGTAGCCTGAATCGAGTCGAAACATTAATTCAACAATATGACATCTTGTGACAAGTCACAAATACCACCAAATGCGAGTAAAACTGCATCGTTACCTCTAGCATGGATTTGGGGTGTGGAAGGTCTTCTCCCTGATATATCTTGATATAAGCCTGACAGTGAAAAAAAAAAAAACTCATCTAAAATGCCGCTCAGCAAAACAGAGATGAAGATGATCATAAGCCAGCTGTGAGCTCACCTTGAAGTACTCCAGCAGGCCCCTGCAAGTCACTTTATTCCCATTGATCTCTTTTACAGCCAGCTCGTCAGTCTTCAGTAGGTTGGGAATGAGCTCGTGCAACTGATCCTTGAACTCTGGAGCCACATCTGAGGGGCAGAGGAAAAGATCGTTAGAGAGAGCGTTAGAACAGAACAACATAAGAATGGCAGGATAAAACGAGACATGTAAAAAGTAAATGAAACCCACAATGAGGGACACAAAGATGGATGCAGATATTACTAAATGGTGTGCTAATAACAAATAACATTTACTCTATTATTTGAGGTCAGCAAGATCTCTTCATTTATTTTTTATTCAGCAAAGATGAATTAAATTGATCACCAGTGACCGTACAAGTTATTAAAACATTACAAAAAAAATTATTTTAATAGATTTGTTCTTTTAAACTTTATATTCATCAAATAATCCAGAAAAATGTACAGTGGTTTCCATAAAATATTAAGCAGCACAACTGCTGTCAACTATGATACTATTGTTTCTTGTGAGAAGAAAGAAATCACAAGATTAAATTACATTTCAAAATATATGTAAAAAAAAAACTTGTTCCAAATTCTTCCAAAACATTAAAAACATCTTACAAACCCCAAACTTTCAGCAATGTGTGTCACTTATGTTTGTATATGTACCAGCAGAATTAGAGATGGGCAGTTCGATCAAAGTACTATAAAATGGCAAAATTAAATGCTCCAGAAGTTGTGCCCATCCCAAGGTAATACGTGAAGTAAAACATGAATGAAGTCTAATACCACACAGCTGTCCCTTGAAAGCAGGGCTTGTTGCCACCTTCAGGCCAGGGTGTGGTAAGAGAAAACAGGAAATGGAGGTGAAACAGGAGTGAATGTGCTCTCTCACTGTCTGAAGCTCCTCATGCTGAGTCGGCTTCACCTGAAGACAGCAAGACAAACACATCTCTACAGACATACACGCACACAACTCAACAAGCCAAACGTGAGTAGCATTCTCAGTCACATACTTGCAGACGTTTGTCCAAGAAATCACTTCCTCCTTTAAACCCGTATTTGTACTCATACGGGAAACTCCAGTCTCTGACCAGGAACATAAGTGACTGTGGGCAAGAAAGATTTGAGCTGGCATTTAAGGAATTATGAAGGCATAAACGTTTTCTTTAGTGCAGATGATATATAACGGTTATAGGTTCTACGTAAAATCTGTCCTGAGGTCTGCTGTGCTACCCCGATATTATAAATCTTGTAACAGATGCACATACAATGAGCTATAAATGATGATCATCCAATAAAAGATTTTAAATGCCATGATACTGAAAACATCCGATACCATCACTGTAACGTGTGCCACCACAAGTCCTGAGGTTATTGTACTTATGAAGTTAAATGAATGCCAGGGAAAAACCACAAATTTGAAATACAAATCTGAGCTCAGAGGGCACGTGTCACTACAAGTACAGACATTTAAACAAAGGTGACTCCAACGTCAATATCAGCGAGGTCTGTTCATACCTGAAAAGGCTTGAGAAAGATTTCATCCATTGCCAGTCGGCCATACTCCGTAAACAACTACACAGACACAAAAAAAAAGAAAGAAATCAAAGCAAAAATGACAGAAGTTAAAGCCACAATTTAAAACAAGAAAAATAAAAAGAACATAATTGTGGTATACTGTACGGTCTGTATGGTGAAACACAAATGCATCAATAATTTAGAGACACTGACTATCATAGGGTTTGAGCATGATGAGAGCTTGTTCCACATAAAACTAATGCAGAATTAAATTATAGCAGAACTCAAAACGTTTTCTGACAGCAATAATAGGTTATAGATATTTATTTGTTGATTATTAGTCAGTTACTAGGTGTTGTATTACAGCTCAGGAGCTTGTTTTTTCAGTGTTTCATGGGAAGTCTGTGCTCCGCTCTTTCTGTTGCGTTTCATTCCATGCTCTTTTAGAAGAAAATTACATTTTTGTGCATGTGCATACCACTACAAAATTAATCTGTTCAGGTTCTGATTACACAGGCCTTTCTAAACAGTGACTAGTTAGATAACTCGCTGACTAATTAAGCATGAAAATATGCTCTTTTATGCATAGCTAATGAGCTATATGTATTTTATCATCCAAACCACCGTTTTATTTTAATAATATTACTGAGCCAAACATTAGTGTACATTCTAAAATGTTAAGTATAATAACTGCATTACATTAGTTTTTTAAATCATGTTACATTTAACCCAATAATTAACCTGTGATCAATTTTCTGGATCAAAATCGCAGGGCAACCTCAAGATAAGTCGGTTCAAGTAAGACTGCTGTGTACTCGGTTAGTTGTGATTTGACTAACCTGAAGTTGCTGTAGATCATCTTCCTGAATATTCTGTGACAGGTTATAAATCTACACACACAAAAAAGGAATTACGATACAACTCCAGTCTTCTTTCAACTCATTCGTGGCCAAATAGAGATGCATTGTGTAAACCTGGACAGAGCTCGTCATGGTGCTGAGGGCGAAGATAGTAGCGCAATCTTTCACTGTGGACTGGGAATCGAATGCTCCTTGTGTGTCCATTAAGAGCACAGCAACCTAAAGAGAAAAACAAAACAAATGTGCTCTTTTTAAGACAAATGGCTCTTCAATCTCAAGGGAAATTAAAGACTGAAAAAGTGATTTGACGGTTTCTGTAAAAACTACGCATTAAGCCAGATAACGGATGGCAAAATCTTGACAGGAAGTGACAGAGTTTCACCACAAATACTACGAATACTATGAATCTGAAATCAGGGCTTGTGCAAGTGCTGACTGCCTACTGGACATGAACTACCAAGATAAGATATCAGTTAGTAAAGTTCATAATGATGAATTTCTGGGGAATTGAAAAAGGATAATACTAAATATTTAGTTCTTTATTTAAAGCATTTCTCAAACATGCTCCACTAGTGACTGTGAGTAATCTCACTTAATGATTCTCGGTAACTCGGAGGAAGCAACGAATATTTGATCCCCACTAAGCTTGGTAATATTGATTAACGTTACAAAATTTCTTATGTATGTATTTAACTAAACATTGTCATATACAGAACCAGCCAGTAATACTAATCTCACAAGCCTTAAATGTAACGAAGCTAGAATATTTACTATTTTTGAGTTGCGTGACCAAAAGTAATGACTTGCAGTTCAACGTAGGTCTTAATTCAGCGATTGTTTCAGCTGATTTTGACTGATTAATTAAAAATACCCAGGTCAGAATAATTCTTTCAGACTACACTGGCCACACTGCAAGTTATTTATGTCCCATCAAAGGACAATGAATTATAAGCATATATGACATACATAGATACAAAGAGAAACAATGGGCCTTATTCTCTAATAATTAAACATACATATATACATATATATATATATACACATACACACAAATATATTTGTTCTTAACTTCATTTAAATGTTAGTGATGTTGACGTTATTAAAATATACATTTTAACTACATATAAATTATATATGTAATATATTTTGTAATTCTCATTATGTTAAGACAAAAGATGCATTTCTTAATTTATCATAACCAAGGCTACCCAGAGCGTTTTTTCTTTGGGGTATTTGTCGTATCACGGTCAAGGTCCTTTTTATTTGTATAGCACCTTCAAACAACATTAATGCTGGCCAAGGTGCCTCACAAAAGCACAAAACAATGCTAAAAATACAAAATACAAAGTTTAATAATATAACTGTATATATTGTACTCTTAATTGTAAGTCGCTTTGGTTAAAAAAAATGACTAAATGTAAATGTAAATGTAACCAACAGCTTAAACCATAAAACCAAATAAAATCAGGAATAAGAAATTTAACACAAGACCAACATATCCAACAATTATAAATAGGCCTGAGAGAAGAGATGAATGATGAATCTTCGGGATGAGTACGGGCAAATAATACTTTTACATGACAACAATGTACTACAAAGTTAATTCAGCAACCCTATCAAAAATGATCCCCTTTTACACGGAAAGATGTTTGTGAAAACTGTCACATGCAGATTTTACAATCTAACCAGTGCACGCATATATCTTAACCAGTTCTGAAGTGAGCGGTCGGCTGTTGAGTGCTTGTTACCTCGCTTCCATTCTTCTTCCGCACTACAAAAACTTCGCTCCACAGCTGGATGCCAGTGGTCTCTGGTTCTGATCCTCCTCTCCAGGAAAAACCCGTCAGAGGCTCATTCTCCTGCCCAAGCCAGTCCTGACCAGGCTGCAGAGGACAACATAATATAAGGTGAACTTACAGTAAAAGTAAATACACCTTCATAAACAATTACGTGCTGCTTGACATGATCTGTATATTAAATGTTTTTCTTCTCACCTTCCTATACATGTATCGGAGCATGAAATCCAAAAGGAAACTTTTCCCCTTTCGGAAGGCACCGGCGACAGACACCACCACCACATCCTTATCTCGAACCTCAGGCTTCAACAGAACTCGACTGAGCGCTTCCGTGTCCAGGTCAAAGGAGTGATCCTCCTTGTTGACCGTCACGATCTGAACTGGCCCAGGATCGCCTCTCATCCTCTGTCCTATATCACACGCTTACTATGGGCGACAAAGAAAACGTTTTAGCTTTTCGGCTGCGATAAGATACGGTCACACATTCATATTCAAGCGAATGCCACAATTAGTTTTGACCTTTACGGCCGGCAGTATCTGCTCGGAAATATCAAAGACAGCGTGTTAAATCACTTTTCTTGGAGGCATTATTGAGACAGTACTGGCCCTGTTGGCCGGCAGGGCAGGGTCTGTTGAGAAATAGCGATGTGGCAAGCCAGTTAAAAGCTTCAAGCATGCTCTTCTCCACTGACAGACTTGAGCTTGAATGTGATTCATTGTTTCAATCATTTAGACTGCTTTCTCTCGTGGGCAAATGAGTACAATCAACACTGCTGTGGAAACGTCAAAGCCACTGACATCCACATATATTGGAAGAGTTTGTACACAAATGTGTGTATAAGTGAAACAACACACCCCGAGGAATAAAATACACAGGTGGAACCGATTAAATAAGGCTAGGTGTGGAACAGACAAACCGGCTGAAAAATGTCAGGAATTCCTAGTTTCTCAAACGAATATGTAATAACTACATGTACTTGCAGTACTGCATGCTTTGCATGGAGTAATGAAAAACGTGGCAACTGCCACTGACAAACTTGGGTCAAATATGCTAAATTACTATATGAGCTCGCCCGTGTCAACCATTAAACGCATCCAGAGTGGCTTCAGATTGTGTTCGTGTGTAATTAAATAATACTAAATAAATATTCATGAAACATTCGTGCAGGCACCTCCTCTCTCGACTGGCTGAGTTCCAGATCTTTTATGTAATATTTTCCATATAAGAATCAGAAGTTGTTTGTTCGGCGACATGATGCGTGCATATATTACAGTATAACATCAAACTTGCTAATGTTAACCTAGGTAGTTAATATCGCCTCGCCCCAGCATTGAGGAGTTCCAATCAAACCGACAACATATTCGAGAAACGGATGAAACTAAAGTAAGCCATTTTAAAAGTGTCTTGAGATCTACACGTTACCTTCTTTGTAAGCAACCAATTGTTTCCAATACCTTATGCTCCGTTTTTCACCGCAGACCTTCAACTGGTTCTGTGTCAGATTATGAACGTTTCAGTTTTAATAAACACAACTTTGTCCGTAAAAGAACGTCCCACCGCCTGTTGCTGGGAAATGTAGTTTTATGGGACACGGATTCTAATACACTCCAACCACCAGTAGGCCTCAAAAACTACAACACCCAAGAGAACCCTCGCATGTCAAGTGGCGTTTGTTGTTACGTCCAATCAGAGGGCGTAAATATTATTGAGCCTAGTGATTTATAAACGTGTAACAATATTTTAATCTTCAATTTTAATATAAATTAAATATCACCTCTCTGATTACCTAGTGGGCACATTCACACCTGTTTTTGTCACTCAGTGAGACAATGCACTTGAAAACATTAATGTTAGCTCATGCCAACATGAAAATGATACAAGAAAGTTTTGCCAGACATCTAGGGAGTGTCTTCTAGGTTTTCCATAATGAGTCACTGGTATGGCAGCCTTCACTTTTAGTTGTAGTCAGGACCAAGAACCACCCATGAACACATCTCATTTACTACATTACACAACAGATTTTGTTTTATGCAGTTTTAGCTAAACGTGTGTGTCAAATCACATTCTCAAAATTATATATTTCTACAGAGATATTTTTGCTTGCATTTTTGCTTTCTTGCTGATCCTTCTTTCTAAAAGTTACAGAAAAAAATATGTTTATAGTTATTTCCGTCCTTTTAAATATGTTTTTTATATACATAAAAATCTCACTTATATATGTAAACACAACATATGCTTATACAAATATATTTCTTCTTAACTTTGTTTTAATGTTATTGATGTTGACGCTTTCTAAATTAGATAAAATATACATTTTAACTACATATAAATTACATATGTAATATATATTCTAATTTTCATTATGATAAGATGAAATATAATTTACATTTATCATATCCAAGGCTACCCAGAGTGTGAGTTTTTTTTTATTTGTGGTATCACGGTCAAGGTCATTTTTATTTGTATAGCACCTTCAAAAAACATTAATGCTGACCAAGGTGCCTGACAAAAACACAAAACAATGCTAAAAAGTATATAAAAAATACATTATTTTTAAATGTATGTTTTTGGCAGCAAATTATTAAATGCATTCACGTGATTCATTAGGTAAGGCTAAATGCAATCCTATTACATTTAAAAAGATCACATGCATAGAAGATGTACTGAAAATCTGACTTGCCTCTCAAGTTGACCCACCCACATTACATCTTTTTAATGATACGGTTAAGGTTTAGGGTGGGGTTGTGGGTTAGTCCTGCTTGACAATATAATCTACCTGTGCTGACAGCATATTCTGATAGGCTAACAAGGAGTTACTCACAGCTAAACTAATACATTAGTATTGAATTTGAATAATATGTATGCTTTACATCGTAGCTTTGATTATGACAGTTTAAACTACCGGTAGGTCATCTTGGGTAGGTGGATCAGATTTTCAGAACACTGGCCTTTTTCTTTCAATTACCACATTAATGAAGGAAGCCACCGCAGAGCAACCATTATCTAAAGGTTAAGATGCATCATTTTCATACATTAAGCCATATGATAAGACATTAACAGCTTCACTTGATGCACTCCTTCTGGGTAAAGAGCTTGCAAATTAAAACGTATAATCTCATAGGTTAAATCAGGCAAGGATTTCAAAATAACATTTTAGTACTTTATTGCTACACGAGTTACACATGAAGTGGATGGGGTCAGAGTGTCATTTAGAGTAAACCTGTTAAACGTACTTAAGTAAACACGTCAATAAAGCAAAATATGACATGCACCATACTACACAGAAAACTACAGAATGCTGTAGCATGACAATAATCAACAATCAAGGGTTAGATATTAATCTTTCTATCTATCCAATCTAACAGCTGGCAGTTTATCTCAATAATACTTGAACGTGTTCATAATCTTGAACAATTTCATACTGTAAAAAAAAAAAAAAAAAAAAAAAAAAGTATTTTCTTCAAAGATCACATCAGAACTTTATCCCTCTAATCTGTATGCAGTTCACAACAAATCATTAAAATAATCTTAATGGAAGGGACTTAAAAATGACATGGAAGTGTAAGAAATATTACCTTTCAACCGTGTCGAAAACAATAAATATTTTGTTCTTTATGAAAGCTTTTTTTTCAGTCGCTTTATTACTTATTATACACTAATACCGAGGTTACCTTCACAGTGCTGTTGTCAGTTCCTACAAGTTTTTTGTGTTTTTTCTTAAATCACTAGATTATTTGGAATTGCTTCTGTTGCACCTTTCATGACAGTAAGTAAAAGTTCAGGCAGTTATAAAGTGCCAATAGTACATCAAGCCTAGAGCTCTCCCAGTGGCCCCATCACCCCGTTAACCCTCCTTGCTTGTACACAGCACACAGGTAATCTCTCAGTGGTTGCCTCCCGCGAGGTCGAGCAGTGACCCTGCAGCCTCCTGAGCCTCTGCATCAAGCTGCAGTATCTCAACAGTCTCCAGGTCCAACTCAGTGTCTCCTGGAAGAACCAGGTACTGATACTGCTGATACTGGTAATAGTGTAACTCGATGTAACCGCTGTCTGCCAGTGGATCCTTCTCCGAATCCTCGCCGACAACCTCCGTCAGTTCCACAGGCTCCATGGGGACCAGCTCCTCGTGATCTGGCGTCAAAGAGCACGGCGGGTTCGAAGACAGAGAATCTAGATCTGAGGGACGGCGAAAAAGACAAATTTGTGATGTGTATCATACATAACCACAGTCTATAGTTTGTGTGACAGCCACCCTCAGTGACTCACAGCTGCATATTTTCTTTCATTTACCAAAAAAACAAACAAACCACTAATCCAGTTACTGTACTATCGTATTATCACTATTTAATTAGTACTGTATGGTAAAAAAGATCTTTGCAAATGAGGAGGGAAAACTGTTTTTTTATCCGAGACTTATTTACTTAAGTGTCTCTGTAGTAAAACAGCGTTACACAGAGAAGACGACCATAATGTCAACGTGGCTATAGGTTGCTAGGGTAATGTCCGGCCGTTACCAAGACAACAGCTCACAAACATACCGTGTCTGGAAAAAGTGGATAAAGGCTAGCAAACAAAACGGTGTGTGCAAGAGAAACACCATATCACACACAACCACTTAAAAGTTTGGGCTCATTAGGAATGCATACTGCCACTCAGAGAGGCACGCAAATTGAATAAAAGTGACATTAAAGACATTTATAACGAAATAAAAGTTTTATATATCAAAAAATATGGTTATTTTAAACTTTCTAATCATCAAAGTATCATTAAAGAAAGGCTCATAACAGAAGAACTTTAATACAGATTGTTTCTTGAGTAGCAAATAAGCATATTAGAATGACTTCTGAAGGATCATGTGAACACTAAAGACTGAAGAAATGATGCTGAAAAATGCAGCTTTGCATCTCAGGAATAAATTACATTTTAAAATATACTAAAATAGAAAACAGTTATTTTAAAGTGTAATAATATTTCATAACGTCACTGTTTTTTACTGTATATTTAATCAAATAAACCCAGCTTTGGGGAGCATAAGAGACTTTTGAACAGTCACGTATAACGTGTTTTATGAACCTATATTTGATATTTATTTATAGCTATGCTGTATTTATGCTATCCTGGATGTTTTGGTCTTGTATGTGTATTTTGATTGTTGGTATGGCCAAGGCTGAACACTTAACTAAATGTGACTAGAAATAACTAATTTTACTTTTTGTTAAAACGTATTCATTCCAGTATGTTAAATTTAACTAGAGTTAAATTTAAAAGTTGTGTTCAATTGTGGCTTACCTGAAATTTCCATAGTCTCACCAAAGGTGTTCTGCCCATTATCAGCCGCCTCCAACCTGTTCAGAATGGATATGCATGTGTCAGTATCCCAATGAAAGAGTCACTTGTTCCTCTGACTTTGCACAATAACAAACAAAATTCAATATCGAGCTATAAAAAGGTTAAACTCACAAAACAGGCATGTTCAGCAAGTTGCTGTTGGTACGATGACAATAATGAGTTTTTCTAAGAACTTCCAGAAGAGCCGGACGATATTCCGGACAAACACACCACAACGAGCCCTTTCCGACGGACTGCAAAACAAAGCAGGAATATTTAATTAAACAACTGAGATAATAGAGCGTTCATAAAGTTCTGACTGGAATTCGGACGTACTTGACTCCTGTCTCGATGTATTCGTTGGAAGCTCTTGCTCAAGGAAAGGTTGTGTCGGACAGAGTTCCTCCATCCACCGGGAGCCTCTCTATAATAAGGGAAGTTGTCGACAATCCACTCATAAATAGCTTTCACCGGGAGCCTCTTCTCAGGCGAATCTTCTATTGCCATGAAGATGAGACTGCTAAAAGAGTACGGGGGTTTGGCAGGGGAGGAAGGCAGCTGTTGAACGGGAATAGGATCTAATGTCTGGGGCAGTGTGGCGATTTTGGGCAGTGGCTGTAGGGGTAACAGGTTCCCTCTTTGATGCAGCCAGCTGAGGCAGGTCAGGTCATCCTGGTCAGATACTGTGGAGGGACTGAGGCAATGTGAGCCTCCAGATGCCCGAGGGGTTGATGTGAAGTGAAGATAAGAGGATGGGGTGGTTGGGGAGGAAGGGGGGGACGCAGACAGAACAGTGGCGGGCTGTGGGAGAGAAGGGGATCGAGACAGAGCTTCCGAGTTATTTTGGGGGGAATGCAAAGGAGAATGGGGCGGCAGTGCTTGTGTGTGTTTCTCCATCGGTCTCCCAGCTGCAAGATACAGGTCCACACATTCACCTGTTCAACTGTAGAAACACACAAACAACGTATTATTAGCGAACTGTACCTATACTTAAAAAAAAGAAAGCAAGCTCTGAGGTTTTTTTTAAAATAAGTTTTCATAAAGAAGCAGATAAATAACTTGAACGTATTAAACCCAGGAATGTGGCTATATCATTACTTTTTCAATACTGAGCGCTCAACGAGTAAATGATTGAGCAAGGTAGTCAACCGAGAAATAACATACCATTCAACTGGTGCTAAACAAACACGGGTATGATGGACAGCTTGGCGATAATTAATGCGAAATATGAGAGAAGGGGGATTTTGAACAAATCCGATTGCTCTATCACCTGACAAACGCAGAAAGCTAAGCCACATGGTCTATATACACCTGAGAAAATGGCGCAAGAATATTAAGTTACATTTAGAATAATTACCCAAGCATTCACGCTCGCGCGAAGCCTTTATGTCAAGACAAAAGAGCGATGGAACAGCGAAAAACTTACCTAAACAAGTACGAACGAATTTATAGCATCCGGTATCCGATTCTTTTCTCTTACAAGTTGAAAGTTTCTGTCAAAGTGATAAAATAGCGGCAAAAGAAGCTGTTGTCTCGCACTATCCTGTCCTGTCTGCGCTCTGTCCTTTCCCGCGTTTCCTTGGAAACCAGAAGGACGCTTTGCAGCCGGCGCGCCTCCTGCGACCCCTCCTTAAAGAGACACCCATCAAATTAAACGGGGTTGGCTTTATTTTTTAGCTTAATTCGTACTTCTCCGTTTGCTGAAAAAGCAACTTATTTAAGCGTTTGCGACAGCTGAACACACATGTAATAACGCGCGTATTACACGACGTACTGTTCGTATCATAACATATCAAGCGTCTGACAAGATACAAACAATTCTACACACCTTAAAAGTCTAAATCGTGGGATTTATTTTGCTATAAAGAAGAAAACACTGCTGTTCATGCACAGAAACCAGAAAAAAAAGAAGGACACTTGAGTTGACCATGTGTTCACCAACTGCACATCACACAGGAATCACAGCACAGAGCAGATAAATCGGCATGCCTCTTAAAATGAACAGTCTGGATTTTGTGACACTAAAGCAGCATGGCGAAGACACAAGAGCAGTCAAACTGTTATTATTTTCCCAATTTCTCCATGTGAAAACGGCAGAAGAACACAACTCCGTAAAAACATTAAATTAGATTTCAACAATTGCTCTGCAGATGACAATGCTGATGAAGCCAATAATGAAGATCGGATCACAAATCCTCAGTGAAAAAACACAAACACGGTAAGCCACTTGTCAGTAACAATGGCAAAGTATGAAACCATCCCAGTCCAGCATTGTCATTTTAAAGTTCCTTCATGGTATAAATACTGTAGGTCATCTGACCAAATGAGCGGTGAGCCAGTAAATGATGATCGGCTGAAAGGCAGCTGACGCCAGGGTTATGTACAGACGAAACTGGGGCTTGGCACTCGCTCCTGCACCCATCGAGTCTGCTGAGAATGAAGACAGGATCTTCATTTTTAGGGAACGAACCTGAAAAAAAGATATTTTAAAGAAATTAATTGGAGAAACGTACTAAAAACAAATGTATTTAAAAAAAAAATGCATTTCTAAGGAAAACTTACAATAAAAAACATGAGGGCACAAGAAGACCAAGCAAGAGCAACAAAGTAGCCATCACTGCCAAAGAGAAGTCCACACAACACTGTGAAAATCATCCTGAAAAAAAAAAGAAAAGAAAAACATTAAATGCTATGTAAAACACATGATCCAGTTAAAGACATATAAAAAACATTATAATATCCAGTCAAAACATACCCCACATATTTGTATCCACTGTAAGCAACAAGGTCAAATGTTGAGAGGTCTGTGTGAACTGTGAGCAAGTAGAGACTGAGCAACATGACAAGAACTTCAATGATGATCCAAACCAGAGCTGTGCTTGCACACAAACCCAAAACCTCTGGACTGAACCTGAACATACAGAGAAAACGTAAAAAAATATTTATCATGACATAAAACACTGTCAAATAGATTACTTTAATGTGGCATTGACAAAGTTACCAATGCCCTTTTAGTAGGCTCACATGATGGTTACTCAATTTTATAGATTAGTTTACTAATAGATTATTTGATTAAAATGTATTTTTCTATGAATCTCTAAGGATGATTCTATCACTCACCGTTTCTGGATTCCTAAAGCCATTCCAGCTAGTAAAATGTAAGTGATAAACGCCATTGCTAGATAAAAACAAAAAAGTGTGATGATGAAATCATAACTGCATAAAATGTAACAACTTTATGAATTCACAGATACATTGTTTCTGACTTTAATGTAAGGCAAATGCACTGCATGCATGGTACTGTTGCTCATACTTAATGTGCAGTCTTGCATTAAATCCTAGGATACAAGGCAGCAATACAGTTACCTTAAAATGAGCAGTTATTTTCAGGTAGCTAGGGTAAACATGTTTATAAAAATCTTTCTTAACTGATTCTTTCTTAGTTTCTTAACTGATAATCTTCCATGACTTGAAAGGCTAAACTAAAAGAGAAAGCTGGCTGTAGGAGAAGAAAACTTTACTGAAAAAGTCCAAAATGGCCCAAACCTGACCATGAATTCGCATTCACATAATGCTTGCTTAATGTTTCTTTTGGGAAATTAATTAAGTGTCTAAAACTAGGTATTTAATAATGTCCTAAGTATAGATCAGGATTTTGTCTGGTTGCTCAGAATGAATAATAAATATTAATTACTGGGTATGTAGAGATCTGGAGCATTGACATCATGGCGGGGCGTAAGGGGAGTGTCTCTGTGGTAACGTACTTCCCAGTCCTGATGATATCACAGCATGCATTAAAAATACAAAACATAATGGTATACAAAAAAATTCTTACACCATATTTAATGCATATTAAATATTTAGGGTTAAAAAAAAATCCAGTAAAGAGGCAATTGTAATTAAAATAAGAAAATAACATTGAAAATCATTAATCTCTTTGATTCCGAAATTAATATTTTTACCTGGTGTGTGTACGGGAACAGGAGAAGCAACAGTTTCTTCATAACATATTTGGTATCAACTGCAAAGAAATACTTCAGCTTGTTCACTGACATGAATCGGTTAATCTGTAAGAGATCACAAGGTGGGAGAAAAATAAAATCAATTACGCATTTAACAACGATTACTTAACATTTATCAGAAGCCAGATGCAATGCATGATTGACATCTATATTTGGGTTAGCCCTTTCCACTTCATTGACATAACATACGCCCCGTGATGCCTTAAGTTAAACGTCTCACCTCTTTATTCACAATATCTTTGCCTTGATTGGCAAGTGATGAACCATACATCATGGCAGCACTGGCCATTGGATCAGCAAAGAGGTTGCCCACTGCAGGTTCTTGACCTCCTGCTGACGCATCAGCCATATTATATCCTGAACTATAGTAGTTCTGGTTGTTCATGGGTGGGGTCCCAGAACTTGTGTCATCAAAAAGAAGGGGACCCCCAGTGGGTGGAGATGCCCTGGCTCTGGGTTTTGCTGCATGGGGGGGAAAAAGAATTCTTGCATAAAATATACACCTACTTATGCATCAAAACGCTAAGATCGTAACACATTTTTCAATTTCCTTCTTCAACTATGACCTGTGATGTTAACTAATTAAACGTGATGTGGCAAAGAGTTAAAGAGTTCACTCTGCACGTCACCAAAGCAAGATATCTAATTAGGTCTAATTACTTTACAATCTGCATTGTACTTTGGTGCCAGACCGATCGTGATGTAATCAATTTAGGCTTTGCTGATTTTAAAGTACAGTATGTTTTTGTCCACGTATCTCCAAAAGCAACAATGTTTTGCCAAGTTCTTTCATACGTACTTGCCCGGTATCCATGCTGCTGGAAATCCATCTTCTTTGCTGTTTTGAATTCAAAAAAACAAACTGATTAGCTTCAAATCTGCAATCCAACCGATTAAAGTCTGCCACTAGTGTGTTGCATCTGATGTCAGCATCAGACTAACCTTTCTAATAATACACTAGCTTGCTATGTAGCTAATCTAGAAGATGCCTAACAAAACATGTCTTAATAGCTTGAATGCGGTAACAGAATTATTAAAAAAACACTTATGTTGACGCGGATACAGACGATCGGGAGTCACCTACAATTTAAATTTGAAATATTGTTTTCTAAATAAGTTCTCGTGTTAGCTTATACTCACAGGTACGCCTTCACCCTTACGCCCGCCTCGCCTTGCTTCTCATTGGCTGATGAGAAATGTGCCTGCGTGGCAGAGATGAAAAATATCACGATTTCATTGGTTAAAATGATGGCTACGTACGCTGAAGTTCTTACATTTTGATTGGCTGTACGCGAGGCACTAAAAAAAAGAAAGTGGCGCTCAGCAAGTTACTAAGCAACCGAATGGAAAATACGTCGTAAAACAGCGGCGAGTTTCAGTTAATTTATTTCACAAGTTTCACACGGTTTATTTCTGCGATTTTGTTTTAAATTCTACAGTTTTTATCAGTTTTGAAAGACGTTCAGCTCTCTATTAATTTACTTCATGGAAATACCGCATGCTGTAATGTTTAGTTTGTATAAATAAAAAAATGTATGAATAATATATAAAAATATAAACATTAAATGTAATGGCACACCGGTCAAATTGACTATTAGGACATCTGGCCTGCAGACTATCCTTGAATCTACAGGGTTTTTACTGTACATATACATTACTATTACAGTACATTATAGCAGTACTTTGCTGACACAATAAATACTCTGAAGCTGTAGTCAATTACTTCTTACCTGTCTTGTTATACTATAGGAGCTTCTAGACTAAGAAACTGCAATGATAAATAAGGATATGACCAATTATGTAATGCATCTTGGCGGAGGTTTCCATTGTGTGTTAATTCTGTTGTTTAGTTTTCTAACTTTTCTGTGCTTTCATCTACTGTAAGATCACTTTACAGTAGCATAATGAAAGTAAAAGTTTATCGCTGAACTTTACTGTGTCTGCCCCCCTTTCTGCTGCATACTGTAACTGTGACTTGCAAAATGTTTCTTGTTTCCAGAAAGGGGATTTTTGCAAAAGTGTTTTGAATTGATCTTACTAGTGTTTTCTCAAGGCAGGAAAACTGTCTGTGTATTTGACAAGTTTGTATGTCATCTGAGCCCAAAGTTTGAGTGTGACGAAAGAGAATGTGTTTAAGTTTGAAAACATTTAAAGTTACCCGGAATTGTGAGGTTTGCACAAGTTGGTGTGTAGTTTTGAGATGGTGTTTATATAGTTGTGAGAAAATTGTGAATTGTTTAATGAATTGTGTGTTAGAAATTGGGGAAAAACTGTAAAATTTACATCTAAATTTAAATGTAATTCCAGGTGTTTGTGTGTGTGTGTGTGTGTGTGTATTTCTCACTTTATTTATTTGTTAAGTTTTTAAATATTCAATGAGCCATACCTTTTAATATATATATGACTCACTTTTTTGTACAATCATGAATTTGAGACACCTCTGTGTATTTGTGGTAATCAGCCAAACGCTTCACTAGTTACATTTCTTATAATGTATGGCTTTCATTTCTTAAGCTGATGCATAATTATCACGTCACAGTTAAAGTCCATTACCAAAATCACTTAAATGAAAGCATTCGTATAATCCTAATACACGACAATTAAGTGTGTGAGAAATAATAAGCTTATTATCTCAAAATACTATAAATTATCTGGTGTAGTGATGGGATACTATTTGTGTGATAAATGAAAGAATAGCCGCGTATTTGGTTGGGGAGTGCCATTAATTTTTGAAGTGTCCAGAACATCAACACACGTAAATTGTTTGCATCAGTACCAAGCCTTGAGTAACAGCACATCCTATCTGGGTAAGATGCACCTTGCCTGCATGTCGAGGCATGTTGCGGCAAGTTGCAAAAGGGGAGTGTCATCAGGGCATTCCATTCTGCTTAGGTCATAATTCACATAATGAGGCACTAACACTCTGGTTACAACCAGATCTTGCCAGATTTTTCCTCAAAGATAGAATGGGACAGATATCATTTAGATATGACATCCAGTTCATTCTTGTGGTTTCGTTTTTACACACATTGTTTCCTATGGCACAGACAGATCATTGCTGTTCTGAAGGCTGTTGTACTGAACAGTTAAAAATGAGTCATAATGAATTTGAAAAGGACAGACCTTGAATAACGGTGACAAACAGACTGCGTTTGACCATTAATAAACACATATATTAAAAAAGTAACAAAAAATAAAATTGAGGTTATTGTTTATGTGTTATTAATATGGGGAATACCCACAAGATCAACATATTTTATTTAAAAAATGCACTTTTACAATTAAGAATGATGTTTAAAGAAAAAAAAAATCTACCAAATGTAATAAAGAATGACCATATATTAATTTTTGTAATAATTTTTGGTGTAGTTGGTGATGTTTTTGTTCAGAATTTCAAAATGATTTACCCAGTTATATTGAGCATTTCGCATAACACACTGTGTGTTTTTGGACAATAGTGTGAACACTGTAACAGGAAACTGGGCATGATAGAGCGACTTAGCCAAAAAGCACAAGTTTGCTTTAAGCAACATCTGCTCAGCGATTGTAAATTATTTGCGTTCAAAACACACCAGATTGCAGGTCTACAGTGAGCTACCCAACAGTTTGCGGTTTTCCAAACAAAAAGGAAAGCGCACGAATGAAGATTTCACTGCCAGACACCATTTAGCTGAATCACTTCGCTTTTTACCGCGGTAGGGATGATTCAGCGGAATGGTGAAAAGCAGTGAAAATTGTTTCATGAGCCTTCATTCATTCATGGCTTTCATTCACAGCGTGGTGCTTTAATGTGGTCTCTCCACTGGAACGTGCCGAAACCTCAGTGTATACACGACTTCGCCTGTGAAGACCGGCCGCACGTGTTTACTCATCGGAAGAGTACGTGAACCGGTTCGCGTGTCCAATTAAACGTAGACCACACGTTGCTCACCAAGTGTTAGCATGACAGAAACGGCACATGTCTGTAGGATCTGTATTTAGCGACTTCACAAGAAACGGCAAAATAAATAGCGAAAGCTTTTGTACAAAGTTTCGATATAGAGTTGTTATTATATTGAGTGAGCCTTCCACTAGACTAGCTAAAACAGAAGGAGTTCCCGGAAAAGCCCATACATGGTCATATACGTAACAGGCCATGTGACCGTACGTCTTTCCAAAGACTGGAAGCACCATTTCCAGTAATATGGGAGGGGCGAAAACTGTACAGTTCTTTATCACTTATTTATATTCTGGGGAACCACCAGTCAAGAACCACAAGTAGAATTGTTTCACACATATCATAAAACGTTTTTCGTGCATTTTCCTACCTCTGTCAGGATTATGACATTTTAAACGCCGACAGGCACCGCTAAACTCCCCCGTGAGTATCGTGTTGGATTCTACCGCTTTCCCGCAATAAGGTGGATTTTTAACCTGCTTTTGAATTTCGCGAGAACTGTCAGTGATATAAGTAGGAGGAATCTTTTTGGGAAAGCAGACCCAGAAAAGTAAGCAGAGTTCACGGAGTTAGTCAACAGTTTCCTGTGGATTACCAAAGAGTCAACGGCATACATGTACAACTACGGTAACCTGGGCAGAGGAATCGACCGTACCTTTCCAGATAACAGCTCTGGATCAGGCTCGAGCTCTGCGACTATCTCTACAACCGCTGTCACAACTCAACAACAACAACAGGTAAGCGTCTCTATCTCATAGCCCATCTATTAAAGTAGTTCTTTATACTTCTAAAAATTGTGTATGAACGGTAGTAAATGACAGTTACAGTATCATTTTCTATATTGTTCATTTACGGCAAAAAAGTAACACTTTAATTATTATTATTTTGCGTTTCTTTCTTTTTTTTTAAACATTTATTTTAGTGTTTTACTTTTTTAATTATGAAATTTAACATATCATTATGCTTTAATGCACAAAATATAATTTAAAAAATGGCTGTAATTCATATATCTTTAAAATAATACATTATTTATATACAGTCTTAATCTAACTCTGTGGACCCTAGAGTCCATGTTAAGGATTAATGACCAAATAAATACAGCCAAAACCGAGACTAGGGCAGATGGTAATACATTAGTAATAATAATAGTAGGAAAAGGTTTAATGATTCAGGTTGGTGTTTCAATCTGGGTGTTTCTGTAAATGCAACAACAATGGGTTTTTGAGTCATAATGAGATTTAATAAAGTCTCCTCCCTAAATATCTAATGCCTTGGTAACTCATGATATATTGTCGGTTTCTTGTACTTTGAAGCAGAAATATTCCGTGGCAGGATCAAGTCAGTTTGTGCCCAGTCTGAATGCCATAACTTCGAACCAGGACCTTCAATGGATGCTTCAGCCCTCCATTCTAAGCACCCCGGGACCATCCAGGCCACTTCGACCTTCCTACCCACTGCCTCCAAGAATCCCATCTATGAATCCTCAACTATCCCAATCGCATTTGTCCCGGCCGGGCGTTATTAGAGCAGCTACGGCTGTTGGCAGCTCAACGAGAAGCAGAAATGATGAATATGTAAGTCCAATTTAATAGTTGTCAGTCCGTCTAAGTGGTGAGGCCGTGATGAATCATGACGGGAGACTGTGACAGCATGGTTTGTCACTATGCTCACCTGTCATCCTGTCCACTTCTGAAATCAAAACCGGCCGTTCGTGTATATCTAAAGATTAGGGTGCACGACCCAAAATGTGTAATATCCTGTTGTCCTTTGTGCGAGAATATGTTTAGAGAGAATATCATTTGGGCTTATTTAAAAGTTTGAACTGTGTAACTCTAATTGTGTATGTTAAAAAAGACATGTAACGATCTTATAGTGTGCTACTTACAAGACAGCATCAAGCCCAGATGAAACCCAGAGATGCTCATTCAATATTAACTCATGAAATCCTGCCTGACTCATGCATCCAAGTCTTGAGTATGGCGAGAGTGAAATAATGAGACAGGAAATGGGATGTCATGTGATTCACTGGAGTAAAATATTATGACTCATACTTGAGTCACTAGGGTGTTTGCAGGTGATTCATCAATATAAGGTCAGGAAACTGCATATGGTGCCCACAAGAGAAAGAGAGCGTGAAATTAATTAAGGGAATATAAACGCATTCATAATGGAGTAATTACAAAGATGAAAATTGCAACATTGCCTCTAAATATTCGGTGAATTTGAAATGAAATCTCATCCTCTAGATGGCAGTAATTTCACATGTTTTTCAACTATAAAAATTTAATACCAATTAGGTTCCGATGGCGTTAAATAAGAAAGAGGTTTTTCAAATTCGAATGATTTTATTTGATCATTTATACTTTTAATTTCATTTATTACTATTATTATTATTTTTACTTTTTAATATTTTATTAAAAGTGCGTACAGTGTCAAACTACTGCATGAATTTTGTATTATATTATATAATATTATATATTGCTTTCTCATTCCAGCTGTCCCCTGAGGAACTTGAGAGGCGTAGAATTAGAAGGGAACGTAACAAAATGGCTGCGGCTAAGTGCAGAAATCGTCGACGCGAACTGACTGACACGCTTCAAAATGTAAGTTCATTTTACTTATTTTCTAAGTTTCCTTTCAATCAAAATGCCTTTGCATTATTGGGCCCGAATTGAGCATTTGAACTCTTTCCTTACGCAGGAAACCGACCAGCTAGAGGATGAAAAATCACGTCTGCAGAAGGAGATAGCCGAGCTTCAGAAGGCAAAAGACAAGCTGGAGTTGGTCCTCGAAGCCCATAGACCCATCTGCAAAGTCCAGGACTCGGATTCCGACTCTGACTCCAACACTAAGCTCCCGTCGCTGAGTGGAATCAAGATTGAGCCAGAGGACCCTGATCTTCCTGGACCTTCCAGAAAATCAAAGAGTCACGCCAAGCTTAGTAAACCCAAGCCTAAAATCACCATCCCACCTGCACCTTCAGCCTCCACTGTCAGCGTACCTCTGGAATCAGAGTCTCTTCATACTCCCATCCTCATCTCCACTCCATCTCTGACCCCCTTCACTGCCAGCCTGGTTTTCAGCTACCCTTCTTCTTCGCTGGATACCAGCTCTGTGACGTCCTCCCAAGCTCTCAATCTCTCTTGCTCTCACGCTACCAGCCAGTCATCTCATCAGCAGCCTCCTCAGGCGTGTGGCGTCGCTCATCGTCGCAGCAGCAGCAGCGGAGACCAGTCAGATCACTCTCTCAATTCACCAACCATCCTCACCCTTTAATTTCTCACCTGTTGTGCGGTAAAACATGTTTATGACTTCCACAAGTGTCCTTACTACTACGTACCAGCATATATGTTATGCATTTACCCGTGGATTCTGTTTACCTTTTATTAATTATCAAGCAACTTGAAAGCATTATGAGAGTACAGAAGCACAAGTTAAAGGTGACGCGTGTAACGTTTTTTGACGTTAAAACACATTTTCCTATCCCAGCATAGTAAGGAGACCCAACTATGCCATTCGTAGGCACGAATCAATAACAGATAGAGTACGTTTTTAAGAAAAGGCATTTTTGTTATTTTATTCGGTGACGCCAGTGGAGTAGAAATGACACACTTCACCTTTTAAGCAGGTGTAGTGCAAAATGAAATGTATGATCATCCTTATTATGAAGTAGACTGAAATCTTTACAGCACATAAGTATGTAACACTGAAAAGAAAACTGACTGACTTTTAAGCCATAATGTTTGACTGTAGTGGCATTAACCTTAGTATTACTGCTTTTAAGTATTTTACTTAAACTACATATTTAGCGTATTGGTGACGGTACTGTAGCAGTTAAAAATCTGGCCGGCTAGCACACGGTTAAGAGGTTGCTTTGGAAATGAAAACACAGTATAGATCTATCACTATTATGCCTTTCAAGAAGGGATGTCAGATGCTTCGGGAAAGCTGGTTTTAAAGAGCATCTATTACATTATTTATTATTATGTTACAATTTTAGAATTAAGGTGTCAACTGAAATTGAATTATAATTTTTTTTATCGGTTTTACTGTCTTGCTATGCACACGTTTGTGAATTTACACATTCTATGGTCCTGTTATTATTTTATGTGTTTAATCTTGGTTTAAAATATACACCATTATAATAACAGTGTATGCTGAATAAGCTAGTTTTAAAGAAACTGAAGGGATGCATCCTGCCTGGTTCTTCACATGCAATGTCTGCAACACTAAAAAAAGTGCACTTCAACGACAGTTCACGGTTACACTGGTTACAAAAATTATATTTTAACTTCACAAAACACTTCAACTGTTACTATACAGGATGTATGCTCTACAAGTTCACAGGCCAGTAGAAGTAATATATATATTTTATGCTGTATTGAGTACACTACTATTGCTTGACCACATATAGAGTATTTATTTTTGAAAAAAAAAAAAATCTTTTTTACTGATATGATTTCCCTTAATAAGGAGAAATGTTGCATGCTATTTAACATCTAATTAACAATTACTGAAAATATGTGCTGCTATTTGGAATACAAAACCATGTTATGACCCTGAGCTGTTTTGTAATATACTAGAGTGCCTTAAAATGATGACATCTATTGATTTTTTTTATACTGAATGAAAAGTATCAGATGAAGTTGATATATTGCCCCCCTTATAGCTGTAATTGTATTGCAGGGGGTACATAGATAATATGGCAATGAGGTAATTGTTTAGAAAGTTATATTATAAAAAGCAAATCTCTCGCAGCACACAGTCGCACAAGGAGGAGGGAAATGAGAGGTTGAGCGCAGTTTCCTTCTAGGATTTCCTGATGACAGAAATGTTCAATGAGTCATTTGCCTCTGAACTAAACAAGTTGTTAAACACCTTTGTTTAAGAGTGTTGATCTTTAACTGTTGTACCGAAAAAATTAAACAAATAAAGTTCTGCTCAGGATAAACTTTTTTTTATGTGTCTGTTTATGGTGAGAGATTAAAAGATTCTTAAGCGCTTCATAGTTACTGCGGTCACAAAGAGGCGTAAAATACCTGGAAAACAACGACAAACAGCCTCGAGAAACAAAAGTAATAAGTAAGTTAAAAGAAGCCAAGACATCTTGAATATACAGAAAACAAATGAAATAAAGACAGTGCCCCTATTTCCTCCACACTGTGCCCTCTGTTATCGCTCTGAGTCACTTAGCGTAGACATGAGAACATATGATTGAGATAATGAAGAGAGAGTTTGTACTAAATGAACTGGCGAGCACATGTTTTGCTGAAAGGACCTCTGTATGCCAGGCACAGTGAAAGTATTACTGTTCTGGCTGTGTAAACAGCGTGCCAAAAATAAACCAGTGAAACATCAATAAATTAGGGCCTGAGCTACAGCATGACTAAGACCTCATTAAGACATGACTGGGAAATTTTCATCCATGTTCTTTAGAAGTCCTTTCTGAGGGGAAATCTACACTTTAACCCTGTAAAGCCTGAAATGAATCAGAAAACAGTTTTCTTTCTAATAGAACAGTTTATATTGACCATTTAGAAAAACATTTAAGCATCATCAGCTACCAAAAATATGTTTTCAACATTTTTTTCCCCCCTCATTCTCATTAAGTTCTAAGAAACATTTTTCTAATGTTCTCTGAATGTTTGCTAAGCCAAACGAACACTTTCCTTACAAATATCATGGGTAAATTTCACTTTATTATTTTGCAAGCATTAGTTTTGAATGTTCTTTGAAGATTCTAAAAACAGTACGATTTAAAAAGACATTTGGCAATAGTTCAACTAAAGGAGATATGTGAAACATGTTCAACTGGTGCTCACATTCAAAGAGGGAAAAAACACGCAATTTTAAAATTAATGATATTTATATGTCCATGATGTGAAATTCTGAAAGCTTGTAATGTAAATCAGTGAGATTGTTTTAAAAGTTTACCTGGCATCTTAACATATAACTATCTCCCATCTTAGTTAGATAATAAATGCTTAGTTTTATCATCAAAACAATGTTCTGCAGTCAAATACAATCATGATTGAGAGATGCACAAGCGTTCCTTAAAAAGCCATTAAACATTTTACAGCAGAAAGACCTGAAGAGAGGTATGCTGTTAGATATATATATATATATATATATATATATATATATATATATATATATATATATATATCCACACACAAGTATGAAAGTATGAAGGGAAAAAAGACAAGGACAGGACGTGGTGTGTCAGTCAAGTGTATTTAAAGCTATCTCACTCACAATGAGCATAGCCTGAAACAAAGTAAATGCTAACCAATCAGAGAGCTGGGTCTTGTAGCTATAAAACTGCAGTCATTGAAATAATACTGATCATATATTTGGATTTAAAACATGTACAACGGAACAATCCTATGTAGGAGGGTCTTGTAGTATGCAGCAAATACAACAAAAATGACTATATTAATAACAATATCTAGCACAATAATTTTAAAACTACATGTCAATGTTTTCCCCTCCGAACATCAGTGTCAATTCAGTGTGCATTAATTAAAGTCATGTCAAAGCAACAACTGAACACAAAAAGCTTTGTACAGTACAGCTGTGTAGTTAAAGTGGGGTTAATGCAAAAGATAGTTCATTTTGGATTCAGTGCAGAGCACAGCAACATAGTTTAGTGGAGCACACGTCACTACATCTAGTGAATTATACTGTCCAGTTCAAAATAAACATGAAACAAAAAACTATCTCCTATTGTAGAAAAGTGGTCTAGTAACGTGCATTTCCAGTGAATCTTCTTGGGCCTCCGTGATATAGCCATATTACGTCAAAAAAACTGATCAATGGAGGCTTCGCTTTCCCACAATCCTTTGATACTACCATTTCCTCTCCGTTGCTGAAAATGATTCAGTGCTTTTTGTAAATGATCTTAAACAGATCACTACATATTATATGGCTCTAATCAGTAAAAATGTGAATCTCTAAAGATTCAAGATTCATTGCAGCCCTGTCATAGTGCATCGTAGGAGAAACATCAGCCCGTGAACGGATCAGTGCACAGTAAAACCTGGTATAAGTTAGCAATATGGTTAGTCTCTCCCAATGTTGTTTAAAATGTCGATCCCAAAACTAAATTTTTTTGTTCTACAACCCTTATAGGAGATGATAGGAAACATTCTTGCAACACTTGGAAAATCATACAATTCAAATAATGCTACTAATACAATAAATAGGCCTGTTGGGAAATCAGAAGCTTTTGAACATCGTGGAAAGTTCAAGCTTGCAATAGACCAATTTTGGACCAACTGGTCACCTTGGTCAAAATAGTTTTCGACTAGCTTAGACCAGGTATAAACCAGTCGTCATCTTCCAAAAAATAAACCTACCATCTTAATAGAAACATAAATCAAAGTTGATTTATTCACGTTCATTGCAAACCTGTATGACTTTCTTCTGAAGGACACAAAAGAAGATATTCAGAAAAATGCCATAGTGTTTTTGTCCATATACAAGTGACCCCCTCCCTTTTATTTTAGCCATGTAGCTGAACAACTTAGTTAATCCATAGTTAACATTTCTATAATTTAACAGCTAACCCGCATGATGTTACGGGTTCCCTAACATGCAGGTAAACCATTAAAATATATGACCCTGGGCCTCAAAACCAGTTGCACGGGTATATTTGTAGCAATAGGCAAAAATGCATTCAACACAATTTCTTTTGCATTCCACAGCAGAAAGTCACGAAGGTTTGGAACGACATCAGGGGGAGTAACTTAAGAAGAAACTTTCATTTCTGCGTGAACTGTGCCTTTAAGCTGGATTTCCTTTAAAGCTTAAAAATAATTCTGATTTGCCTGGCACCCAATAATTTCACTCAAGTGTTAAAGGTCTGCCAACTATAAAATGTTAATCAATGAAATATAGAGAAACTGTATTTATGGCATCAAAAGGCCATGAGTAAACTAGCCTACTTTAGAAGTCTTGGTCTATTTCCACCGAAATAGCTGAGATGTCATTGTCAGAAAATGTAAACTACTTTAGTAGACATAAAAAGTCTCAGCATCGAGAGAGAAGGGTAAAGTAATATGGCTCTGCTCCTCTCCTTCAGTCATCAGGTGAACACACCAAGTGCAGCTGGTCTGGACTGCCAACGCTCCCGGTGCTGGAGCTCCCGTCGCCCACGTCCCGGGCCACCATGCACGGTATATTGAGATCCGTGGAGCCGCCCGGGCTGGAATCACTTCTGCTCACGCACTCTTCCTCGAGCACCAAACAAAGTTCCTTCAGATCCAGGTTCTCCTTCACCAGGCCGTCCTGCATCCTCTCCAGGTCGGCGAGCTTCTTGAGGTATCCTCCGAGGTCCTCGCGCATCACTTTAGCAGCGTGATGGCCGAACAGTTGCCACTCACGGGCCAGCTTCTTCACCTTCAGGCGGTCGTCGTCCAGAAAGCAGCACAGATCCCGAAGTTCCTGGTTCTCCTCCTGCAGCCTCTGGTTGATGACTTTGAGTTCCCTGATTTCAAGCAGATGTCCCTGCAGTTGTTTATTGACCTCCTTGATTAATCGACCGCGCTGTATGAGAGCGGACATCTTTTCCGATTCTTCTCTGCGGAGTCGACTCACCAGCTCTTCCTTGGAACAAGCCAGCAAGTCTTCATCGGACATCTTTGACAGCTCCCGGTTCAGTATTTCACTGTCGCTCCCCATATTGTACACAAATTCACCGTCAATCGCTACTACAGCGGTTAAACCATAAAACAGCTCTTTCGAGGCACATGAGATGTCTGTCAGTGTAAATGGATCGCGACATTCCTCATCCACGCACGAAGAAAACGCTCCATTTCCTCTTCGCTCTGCTATTTATAACCCTATAATAAAGGGGAAACACACGATTCATATACGCTAATTGCTTTTTTGCAGCCTCCAACGATTAAAACATATTAAAAAAAGCCTGATTGTGACACACCAAACGGGCCTACCTCTCTCCCCGGTGCTTTAAATTGTAATTGGCAGCATTTATTTCTCCGTATTTGGCTTCTGGGAATCGCCGAAGCACAATCGCTTTCGTCCCCGCTCCTCGGGTTGGGATGAGAGGTCAACACGGAGGTTTAAAATAATCCCCGTGGAGCATCTCTTCTCTTCTGTATTATCAGGGATCACAATGTCCGCCCGCATCCGTCTCTCTCCGCCCCGAAACGCTTTTTTTTCCCCCAGCGAACGACCACGGAGCTATTTAGCGTCTAAACAGGCAAAAATAATAATAATAATAAAAAATACATCCAATCGCTCGCGTGCGCACGAACGTAAAAATAAATAAATAAAAGCGAAATGTAGGACAGGCTGGTTATGCTGGTGCTGCGCGCGATTGGTCGGTTTTTACAAAGAAACAATGTCGGATAATCCGAATTAACGACGCTGAAATGTATGGCGGCTGCCTTCGCGGTGATTCCTGAGGAATTCGTTGATGTTCCTTGAGATTACAGTGTTTCCTTTGGCGGTGGTGGTGGTGGTTGGGGAGGCAGTGATGTCTTCCCCCATCTCCTGCTCTCCTCCCCTCCCTTCTTCACCCCCTCCCCTCTTCCCTTACCGTAAAAATCTGCACTGTATCCTGGACAGTGAGAGTTCCCCTTCTCCCACAGCTGTTCCTAAGCCTAAAGCTCACAGCACTGCTGCAACCCGCCGAAGACGCACAGCGAAGGACATCAACACGGGTTTACAGAGAAACATATCTTTAGATGAGGTCCAGATGAGACACTGGACACGCACAAAACTAACGGAAAAGGGTGACAAAGGCTTTTTCTCTGCTTTAAGCCGGGGTATTTAGCCACATCCTTCCGCCCCGCTCTCCGGCACAATTGCTAGCACGAGGACATAACAATGTGGGGTGTTAACCAGGGCCTGGGGTGAAAGGGGGGGTTGCGAGAATGGAAACAGGCCACAGTTTCGGATAAACGAGAGGGAGGGGTGTGCAACGGCATGCAGGACAATAGGGGAGAGGTGCAAAATAATAAGGCAGCGTTGAAAACACACTTGTGGCCTTCGGTGGATTTAGTGAGAGTTAATTGCAATTTGAACTGTTAAAGTTACGTTTGCCGCAGGGGACTGAACATTCGACATTATTGTAATAAAATGCATTCTAATAATCTGGTAATGAAGGCACGGTTATACACATGAGACACATTATACACAGAGAATGTCTTTTTCAGTCTAATCTTGGAAATGTAAGAGATTACTTAATTGTAAACACCTGATAGCGTCACGACTAAGTCTTTAAACGAATCTTAGGCTTTTACTGTTTTTTAACATCTCCCTGTTCTATAGCTCACTGTTTTAGACGATGTTTGAAACTTTGTATTGTTAACAACTGCTGTGTTTCTCATTTGTAAGTCTCTTGGGTAAAAGTGTCCGCTAAATGAATGAACATGATATTTTTCAAGATTTGTAGTCCGCAGAGGCTCTCTCCAGCAAACAAATCATCAAATGCATAACACCTAAAACATTAAATACGATCGTGTCAGGTAAGTCCACTTACAATTTGCCTCCTTTTGATTAAAATGTAGTATTAAACATTTTACATTTCATCAACTTATAAAATCTTACATTAAATCTGACATTTTCCTGCACGTGATCCGTGTACAATCTAATTAAAACCAATAAGCAAATGAATCGATAAAAAGAAATATAAAGTGATTCGTGTGAAAGTGAGCAGGTTAGTTAATTTGACACTTCCCACCCAGATGGTTTCGTATGCTAGGGCAGGGACGTTTCCTCCTAGTAAATAGCTCAAGGACAAAGTACTAATAGGGCAGGATTGTGATGCCATTAACTTCTCAGTTTCTAGGTTAACTCTACTTGGAATTAAACATGTGACAACCTGCTTTCACAAAGAGGTTACAGACATCACAATGGATTCTTTTATTAAAAGCATTCCTTTTATATTTGTATCACAATCAACAACTTTTAACACTATATTCGGCGATCCAAAATCTCACTTTACAGCTGACATAACTATTGACTTAACTATGCCTTTTTTTTCATTGGAAAGTATCAAAGTCACAAACAGCACTATTTAACCAGGCCTATAAGACGTAAGTTTAGTTAATGGTGGGCTCAGTATTCAGTTAGGTCTATTAGATTCATTAAAATAAAGTAAAACATTATAAATCAATAACATAATGCTATAGTGTATATTGTTATATTATATAGTTCATACACTAGTATGTACATTAAAATATTGCAATGTTCTAAAAAAATTTTGGGAAATTATTTAAAGAAAATAGTGCTGTTTCATGATAATGGCATGACAAAAAAAATCAGTTTTCTAAAACATTCATTAATATACAGTTGTGATGATACTTTTTTTATTTGATTTTTTAATCTTTTTTTTATGCATTGAACAACAGATACAAAATAATACAATAGACAATACATAAATAAATCAATAGGATTAAATGAAAATATAAATAAAATAAGAGAAAAAGAAACACACAACCAAGGCCTTCAGATCACTAAAAAAATTTAAAGACAGACAGCTGGAAAGTTTTGATTGCCTTTCTATTAGTGCTTCTTTGAATAGTATAAATAGTATTCCAGTTCTTTATAAAACACTGGGAAACAGGGTTTTCTATTAGAAAATGTACATTTATGAATGTAAAACTTCAGTAATAAAATGAGTAGAGTTGTGACGATACTCGAGCACCCGTTAACAGAAACTACAGCGTCACACAGTCACGTGGAAGTGACGTAATATGAACGCGGCGCACACCCGGAAGTAGTCACGACAGTGTTGCCGTTGCTATGGATGTAAAGTAGTCGCTAGATGGGACAGTTAGGGTTTGGTAAATATTTACGTGATGGTTACCATTTACCCCTCGATGACCAACTCCTGGTAATAATATTTAAACAGCGTGCACGCTTAACTATGAGATAAGCTTATGTTCTCGACGGGTAAAAGTCGAAAGGAACTAGACATAGCAAAACGAGAGCTAATGTTGTGATATCTGATTGCGAGTGACCAGCTTGTGTCCGGTGGGTGCGCGTAGTGTTTTTGAAAATACATTGTAATGTAGCATGCATTTGGTTGTTATGGATTAGTGAGATAATTGCTGGTTAATAGCCGCAGCTTTAATTCTGTGCCAGGAATAGCTACTGTCTGTGTGTCTTGCAATTGACTTTAGTGTCAAAGATTGACACTCGTAATGCCAGTTTACTATTGCAACTCACAAATAACATTGAATGCAATGTCCAGTCATCTGTTTAGCATTAACTGACCATGACCATGTGACTTTGCACGGTTTATATAGTGCCGATGTCAAGATGTCTGTGGAACTGGATGTATTTGTTGGAAACACCACCATTATGGACAAAGAGGTGTATCAACTGTGGCTGAACGGATATACAGGTAGAGTGTTATCCACGCTACCATAAATATTGCAATATCTGTTTAAGAAGTCGTTAATGTATTTGTGAATGTGGCCGGGCTTATAGTGAATGATGCAGTGAAGGTGCGGATAGAAGGAGGTGTCATGGAGGAGTGTGAGGCGAGTGCAGAAGTGCTGCTCAGTGACACCATGGACCAGTACAGAACTTTCCAGATGTGCGAGAGACTTTTGCACCACCCAGCTAAACTAGCCAATCAGCTTCTCTTTCAGATACCACCCGACAGACAAGCCATGCTCATCGAAAGGTATGCGCCGCTTTGGGTGTTAATCGGTTTGGGTTATTCGACCTAAAACATTTATTTGCATTTTTTAATTTCTAGGTATTATGCTTTTGATGATTCGTTTGTCCGAGAGGTCCTGGGAAAGAAGCTGTCCAAAGGAACCAAAAAAGACCTTGATGATGTTAGCACGAAGACAGGCATTACGTTGAAGAGCTGCAGAAGACAGGTGAGCTAAATTCGGTTCTCCTTTTTCTATTGGTCCATAAAAGAACATTCTTAACATTTATGCTGTAATTTCTAATACGAAACGGAAGACATAGGAATGGTAACTTGCCCAACCTAGACAGCTTTATGACATATTTTGTGAGCTTACCAAATCCAAAACCATGTGCCGGGCTACATGCACTTGTTGTATATGTGTAGACGTGGTGGTATTTTTATAAGCTCACAAATAGCTTATAAAATGTGTAAAGGAGTCAAAACAGATTTAAAAATGCTTTGTTGCATAAATGGAGATCTGCTGCAGCAACTGATTCAGTTTAATCTACCAAGTATAAACGCACCCTATGATTATAAACCTCTAGTTGGTAGCTAAGATTTACGTTTGGATATGTTTCTGAGCACCTTTGGACATTAAACGATTGTGTATATCTTATTAAATATAGTTTGACAACTTCAAACGAGTGTTCAAAGTGGTGGAAGAACTTAAAGGCCCCCTGGTGGAAAACATACGGCAGCACTTTCTGCTACCTGATCAATTAGCCAGGTGAGAAAGTCTTTTTGTGGGATGTTTTTATCTTTCTAAACCTTCCTAATGAATCCATAGTGCTGGTAGAATTGAGGTCAAAAAACGAGGAACCAAACAACAACAACAATAAAGAATGGTTATTACATTATACACATCCATTCTTCCAATTGTATATTAGTAAAAATTGTGAGAATGCAAGTTCCCATGAACAGTTGCTTCAGTGTTGATTTAGTGCGTTTTCACCTTCTCTTGCTAAATGATCCTGCCAATTCCTCCTCCAGAGACTATGCTGCAATAGTGTTCTTTGCCAATAATCGGTTTGAGACGGGGAAGAAAAAGTTGCAGTATCTAACCTTCCAGGACTTTGCCTTCTGTGCTGGGCAGCTCATCAACAACTGGACTCTAGGAGCTGTGGGTAAGACCAGTTACACAGCTCTTACGCAGCCATCTGCAATACTTGGAATTGGTCAATCGTGGCATTGAATGGTCAAATACGTTTGTATAATGGCTACTTAACTCAGTGAATGTTATGCCATGTAGCCCATTCTATACATTTTGATGCCACTTGTTTATATACTATTTTTTTAGTTTTTATTCTGTAATATTATCTATCTATAAAGGCATTATAGTAATAATAATCATAACAATTATTTATTTGCTTATTTAAGTAGCTGTATATTAATTGAGATAATTATATGGTCATACTTTTCAAAATATTTCTGCATTGAAAGTGATGCATAACATAAATAAACACACACACGCACACATACATGCATACATACATACACATATATATATACACACACATATACATATATATATATATATACATTCATACACACACATATATATATATATATATATATATATATATATATGATTGTATCTATATGTGGATATAAATCAGCTGGTCATTTGGTCAAATAAACCCTTTCAGAGTGATACATTAATGTCGTAATTTTGTGAATCTGCATATTCTTGAGCATCTAGTCTGAGGTTATTAAAGGACACTGTAAGTCTGACCAAATGTGTGGTTTAGAAAAATATTGACATAGAACAAAAGATCCTCCTTTTATGTCTTTGTCTGTTCTCTCAAAACCCATTTCTCTCCTTTAGATAACATGATGGAGGACATGGATGTAGATCTGGATAAGGAATTCCTTCAAGACCTCAAAGACCTCAAAATTCTAATCACAGACAAGGATCTCTTAGACCAACACAAAAGGTGTGTGTGAGCGAGTGATCTGGAACGGGAGAAGAGAGATACATTGTAAATGTACTAATGTTTCATGATTACTCCCTCTGTCTCAGCCATGTGAATAATGAAAGCTCTCATCTACTCAGTTTAGTGTGCACCGCTCTGAGGGGTAAAACTAATGTCTTCATTGAGATGGAAGCCAATTTTAAGGTAAGAGGGTTTATATTCTTGTGAAATTCATGTTTTTCTACACGATTCTTGATTTCAAAATATCTCCTGCTGTAGAATCTTTCAAGGGGCCTCGTAAATATCGCTGCCAAATTAATCAACGCAAAAGATGTTCGTGATTTCTTCATTGACCTTGTCGAAAAGGTACCTTTTCAGTTTAATAAAAGCATCTATCAGATCTGAAGTAAGATTTAAGTCTTCACAAAGCATTTATTCCTTGTTTTCCTCAGTTTATTGAACCTTGTCGATCAGACAAGTGGACATCAATAGACGTGAACCTCTACCTTACTCATTATACTAACTCAGCACATATCCTTGACACCTTCAAGTAAGTCTCACTATGTATACTGTACACTTTACAGTTTGTACATAATTTTTTTTTTCCAACAATTGCTGCATAAAGAGGTCTGTGTTGAAAGGAACTTCTCTTTTCAGCCAGTGGGGGTCACTGTATCATATGCACATTGTTTTATCTGTAGTCACCTTTGTTTCCTGTCCAGTCATTTAATGCGGTTTAACCACAGTGGAATGAGGTTTTGTGTCTATGCAAACATAAACCACAACACAATCATTTAGAAAGTATTTATTTATCTCAAGCTGCACTAATCTTTTAGGTTTTTGAAAGACTCTCTTATGCTCACCAGAACCTGCATGTATTCAGTCAGAAAATACAGTAAAAGCAATGACATTCTGAAATATCATTACAATTTAAAATGTTTTCTTTTTAAATATATTTGAATTCATTCAAATCGTTCTAATATATAAAACAGTGGTGCTGCTTTGTTTTTAAAAACAGATTTTCTTTTTCTAGAATTCTTCTGAATACAAAGTTCAAAAGAACATTTTTTGTTCATTTATTACATTATTACTGTCACTTTTTATCATTTTAATATATACTTGCTGAATAAAAGCATTTTTTTTTTCGTCTTACAAGCTGGAAACTTTTCAATGGTAGTTTTTATGAAGAAAATTTCAAAGTGTACATGCATTTACAAACTGAACATTTAATGGCTGCATAAAAGCGACACATTTTTAAAACTCTCTCCCTCTTTTATTTCTCAGGCACCATGCCGTCTGGACCAGGTACATGGGAGTCATCAAAAGCTGCATCCTTAGAATGTACCACGACTAAAGAAGAGTCCATTTTTGCCTTTCCTCTCTCTTAATGATAACTCATCTGCATGCAGTCGTGCATCTGATGAATATTTGGCCTGATGTTTAATTTCCCCCAGTTCATCATCTACTTTCTTTTAATCCTTTTCCAAATATGTCCCCCCCTACCAGCTGTCCATCTCTTCACCTCCCTCTCCCTCTATCCTGGCTTCATTCTTTCACCCCTTGGCCTCCAGAACTGTATGACTTGTAAATAAACACAGCATGATTTCCTCAGACACTGTCTGCATTGTGTTTTCGTGAACTCTGCTTTGCGGGTTTTCCCATTTAACAAATCCTCTGGAAAAAAAAACCACAGTATATTTGGTAATGATGGTTCAGAACAAGATTAAGCACTGATCATACTTGTTTTGACTGGCATAATGTGGGGGTCTTAATGGTAAATAACGGGTTAACGGTCCAAAGGATGTTGTGGCTTACATGTGTGTCTTTATGACCCATATACTCCTGACCCCTCTGGCTTGACTAGGGTAAAAGGATGTATGATGGGTGTGAGGTCTGTGTGTGGGCCCACTGGGGGCTGGGAAATCAGTGGGGGGTCACAATTTGTCAGGCCTTGGTGGCACAGTGTACGTGTGTGTTTTTGCCATAATAGTATGTAATGACAGCTGTCAGGCCTACCACATTACTCTAGAGGTGTTTTGGTACAAGAGTAATGGCAAACAGATTTGTTTGGCCTTTTGTCATGTGCAGAGCAAAACGATGTTTGTTTCTTCGTATAATTTCAAGTTTGAATGCGATGCCTGATTTTGATCAGGAATGCGCAACTGGACACAAGTTGCAATGTTTAATAATTTCTTTTTTATACGCGGTATATGAAAGCCCTCAATTGAACAAAAGCACATGTCTGGCATGTTTTTGTAATTGTATTTGAGGTAAATAAGATGAAGGCAAATGCACTCCTATAGAGGTGCAGTTTGTAGAAAAAATCATAAAAACTGGTTGAAAAGAGACAACCGCACACTCACTTGAGCAAAGATTATTTATTACTATTTATAAATAATTTTTGGTCAAGTGAGGGTGCGGTTGTTTCTTCATTACTAGTTTGTAATTACATATAACATACTATTCTTATGACTTCTGCCAAAAATAACAGCATTATAGCTGCTATTCTGATTTCAATATTACATCCTTAAAAGTAAAGGAGAAAAAGAAAAAGTCATGCCATAGAAGAACGATTTTTGGGGGAATGCTTCACTGAACTAATTTTGAAAGAAGAATTTTTGAAGATCATATTAATAATCTAAAATATTTACCATTGGTTTACCACCTTTAATGGTTCCATGGATGTAACAGGTACTTCAGTGCCAATGCAATGCACATTTTTGTATTATTAATATTTTGTAGTTCTTCCAATAATTGTGAATGCCTTTATATATTAAGCATGTTTTTTTATTGGCTTGTGCTGATTTCAAATCAACGAGGAAACTTTATTATTCAGTTAACTGTTGTGAAGAGATTTAAGCTTTTATGTTTTGGAGATTTGTAAAACAAAATTATTAGAAAGCACTGAATATAATTTAATCATAATATTTCATAATACAAACAAACAAACTTCCAACAACTTCCAATCTTTTCATTAATTTGAGATTCTTATTTGACTAAATAAGTCATTTTTCCAAAGGCAGCTACAGATTTCTAGCAAATGTATAGCAAATTTCAATCAGTAACAAGAAATTATGTATATGTTCATGTATTTGCTTCTGTAAGAACAGTCATCTTACAGAGCAAACATCTCTTCACTTTTATTTATATAGCGCTTTTAACAATACAGATTGTATCAAAGCCCTGAACAGTTTCAAACAGTAGAATACAATGATAGGGATGTATAATGATGAGACTGAACAATTTGTTATTAAATGCCGAGACGGTCTCTGTAATCAAATCAACGATAATCGCAAGAAATAGCTGGAATAAGTTTTAAAAGACTCGTACACAACTGCCACAATGACACAATCTTGACAAAAAATGGCGACAATTTGCAAACGCTCCAACTTTTACAACAAAACATAATTAACAGTAATGTTTTAAAATCAGCAAAGCAATATTGCTCAATTTGAATTTCGTAGTCCAGACTTTGGCTAGCTGAGACAAC
This sequence comes from Puntigrus tetrazona, assembly GCF_018831695.1. Classification (NCBI taxonomy): domain Eukaryota; kingdom Metazoa; phylum Chordata; class Actinopteri; order Cypriniformes; family Cyprinidae; genus Puntigrus; species Puntigrus tetrazona. Next base: position 16,352,930 of record NC_056712.1, read on the forward strand.
ATTTGGGGGAATTTTTTTGAACCAAAAATTGTTTTCAGTGTTGAATAACTTACATTTCCTCTGTACTCATGACTCACATACCCACAACGTGTGATAACACATATGCGGGTGACATTATGACGGGACAAAAATCTGTGTAACGCAGTAAATAATATGTCAACATCATATATGCATTTTGGCTAAAGGTGAATCTATCATACTGATAGATCAAAACTCCCAAAAGAGTACCAGCAGTAAAAATGCAAGTTATTCCATTGCCTCTCTAGTAATACTTCCAGTTTCAATATTTAGATACGGCAAAAAAAAAAGCGAACAACTTTTCCAAGCAGACGCGGGTCCTATCCTCCCTTCTTTCCCTCTACCCTTGCCTCCTCTCTCTCTCTCTTTCTCTTTCTAGTTTGCTCTCTAATTTTTGTCTGCATTCCACCAGCTTCTCCCAAGCTATAAATATCCAGCCCGAATGAAAGGAATAGAGAGAGAGCAAGAGACCAAAAAGATGGGAGAGATGAAGGGTGACTTGAGGTGGAGGGGAAAGAGAAAAAAAAAAAAAAAAAAAATCGCAGGCTGTGGGGGGCGAGTTTAAATGAAACCAGGTGGGGTCTCTGCCTGTGTGTGTGTGTGTGACTGGTTCATATGTGTGTATGGAGGGGGTTGGCTCCATGTGTGTGTGTGTGAATATGTATGCTGTTGTTCTGTCGTTGAGCTGGACACATTTGGAATTTTGGTATTTGGGCCGCAGACCAGGAATTTTCCTCCTGGGGGGTCAGACGAGGGGGTCTGGGGGCGGAGGATGGCCGTGCAGGGGGGCTGTATGGGGGTCGGAATGGGCTGTCCCTCTCTCCTCTCTTCCGTCTTTCCCTCCCTTGCATACATTCACAGTCCAGCTGTCCGTCTCCACACTCACTCTCTATCAGGCTGAGGAGTGAGGATAGAAGAGAAGACGTGCCACCACTGCACTGAAACAAACTAGAGAGGGATCCACCGGAAGAAGAAGGAAGAAAAACCACTGCATTCAAGAACACAGCCAAGAAGAAAGCCCGGCCTGTGAGTATAGCGCGTTTGCGAAAGAAAATCTAATATTGCACTGTAATATATTGTCATTGTACTCCAGTAGCTGTTGTTTGCATGGGGTCTTTGGGCCATTGTGGATCTGCTCCTCTAAGTAAAGCAGACACGTCACGCTGAATTGAAGTTATGTCACAGAAGGAGAAAGCCATAAAGGGCAAACTAAGGAAAATTTCAACTGGCCGGTTTGCTACGAGGCTGCACACGTCACGCACACTCTCCAGCTCTCTTCCAAACATCCACGACTACAGACAGCACACCAGAGAGAGAACAATCAATCACATTATTCGGCATTCCACATCTCCTACCATACGTACCGGCGAATTATCTTATTACATCTGCCAACTTTCCATGCTTATGCATTAGACGTTGTTGCGTTTTGTTTCAGCGTTTATTACTCAACCATCAGGATGGCTTTACACATCTCTACACGTCTGAAGTGTTGCAAAACTTTCCAATCTCGTTTCCAACCTCTGTTTCACAACCAGACTTATGCCATTGACTGTACGTTGTTATTTGAGCGCTGCGAGCGTAAAATGGGTGACTTTGTTTGGATAATGTTTCTATTTTTAAAGACAAAAAGCTGATTCATACAAACTCCCGTCTGTTTATATGAGCTGATTTGATGTGAACGACACAGCAGAATGGGAACATTACGCACAGACTCTCAAAGGTTTCTGAGGACACACAAAGTGCTGGGAATTTTTATACCAAAATCGTTTTGGATGCACAGGTGTTGTTATAAGAACGAAGGCTCAATAAAATGGCTGTGTGACATCAGAACAGGGAACACTGCTTTACTGTACTTACACAGGCCACTGCTGTTACGTCACGTTTGTTTATGTGTTCTGCTAATTACTTATGTTAGATGTTTTATTTTATATGGCTGGATGCTGACTCGAGCATTCATATAAAAGCAGAGAGTGTGACAGCGAGTCAAGTAAATCAGACTGGGGCCCTCTGTTGTAGCCACATTAGTTTTCTATTTTTGGTATTTGGAAATATTAATTTGTCTTCTCTGGGCTGCTAAAGTAAGCAATATGGAAGTAGCAAGCATCACTGATGGCCACCGAGGATCTTGTTTAGACCTTTATAACATATACACTAACTTTTAAAAGAATCACTCAGAAATGTATATTTCTGTTTGGCAAGAATGCATTCAATTGAGGTGCTACAAAAATATTTTTATTCCAAATAAATTATGTTTATTTTGAACTTTATATTCATCTAAACTTTATCTTTATCTAAACTTTATATCATCTTAAAAGTCATCACGCTTTCGACAAACATATTAAATAGCTCAACCATTTTAAGTTTTAGGGATCTATAATATGACTATTCAGAACAAGCTATGTGCTTTATTAGTAGTTACATGCATGCAACTATATAGTATAGTAACTATTTAATAGTGCAAATTTGTCCCTAAATGTTACTGATATGTTACATCTAATGCATTTTAAATTGTGGCTTTAGTGTCAAATTAATTCGGGCAAAAACCACAATGAATACATGCGTCTATGCCCCCTTTGTTACCAGTACAGCCATGGGGGTCCTGACATAAAAACCCCACTTAGGTTTGTACAGGTGGGAGGAGAGGAGGTCGTATTCATAAAATTATAAGTGCACTGACCAGAAAAGTTTAAACCTGGAGTCCCTGCCTGAGTGCTTTGCCCACCATGAGTTTAATGCCCAGCTGAGCACACGGAGACATGACACTAGACTAGTGTGAGCGTGTTTATAAGGGTGAATGCGAGGCAGGAGGAGAGCGTTTGTCATTACACGTGTGTGGTCCGCCCATGAAGTCCAGTCTTTATTACTTGTGTTATTTGCGGCCATATAATCACTGCAGACTTTACAAAAGTCATGGGAATACCAGCCAACCAAATGTTAAGCAAACAGAGGCATGCCTATCACGTTTATTCATTTTGCTCCATATGATGATGACACATCTACAGAAATTAAAAAAAAAAGCAGACTTAAACGAGGGCATTCTGGGTAACCACACTTGACCTTTCCGGCGAACCTTGGGGGGTTTTCCCGGGAATGCGATACTGTGGGAAACACAGCGAGTGTCCGGCTGACCGTTATTCAGAGCGCTGCCCACATCCTCTCCGCTGGCATTCCAGAAGGTCAAGTGCCACTCAGACACGATGGCGGACGATATTACCCACGCCTCCACACTGCCCACACTCCGGGCCAAGCGCCTGGACCGTTCTCTCGCTGGCTTTGACTTTGTTTGTGATGGTTGATTTCCGTTTTTTCCTCAGTCCGGTGCAACACCATAGGGACAGCTGGCTTTGAGATTTTGCGGGTCGCTATATAAACCATAAGTAGCACGTTTGTCAGTCAGCAGGAGCGGGTAAATCACACAGATGAGAGATTTGCGAGCGTGTTTGTTTGGTCGCAGCCTTTCAGTACAGTGTACGGCGGCTACTGTAAGTGGCTTGAATCATTTCGTGCGGTTTGGGAGGAAAAGCACAACAATTCTATCTGGAGGCTGATGAAGCGGGGATAGAATGTGCAGATTCGCACGTCACCCTGCGGTTTGCTGTTTGTCGCACTGAGTCAACATGACAATACTTTCAGACTGGACTCCCTGAACTCAGAAAAGAGCTACTGTTGGGCTCTGCATGTGTCATGTTGGAGCAGCTTTTGTGTTTCCATGCTGCTTTTAAGCGTTTGCGCGCACCCTCCATGTAAATGTCAACGTATGTGTGTGTTTACAGAAAAGAAGGCCAGGAAAACAGAGTTGCATTTAATAGGTCTGTGCGGAACTTTGACATTAGGGAAAAGCCAGAAAGGCTTCATATTTAATAATACTGAATGCAGAAAGGAGCTACTGAAACTAGCAAAAAGTACTTCAGTGACACTTTGACTAAATTTGACTAGAATCTCACTGCACGTACTGTCTCACATCAGTTCACTTCCACAACAATTACTAAACAAACAATTATACAAAAAACAACAGTAACAATACATAAACACAAGGCCACAATGCATTAGTATAGTGAGTCATTTCTATTTTCTAGGTCCCAGAGGCCAATTAGAATGACCTGGTGGATCATTGTTAGGTCATTATTTATTCATAATTAATTAATTTATTTAGTTATGTTACCATTTATTTTATTTTCAGCAAATGTACTATTTCTATTGGTACTCTGAAGCACCTTGGAGAAGGCTACTGTGTAAATAATATTTATAAGTCTTATTTATCTCGCAAGAATCATAAAAGTATCACAAATATCCTAAAAAAATCTCTGAAAAAATCTCATAAAAAATAAAAAACACTTACTGCACAATAATTAAACAATTATTTGTCTTTTTTCAGTACTATACAAGTCCATCTGGTCTCTTTAGTGAGTTTGTTGAAGGCTTTTTGATTATGTTGTAATTTTAATACAACCACTAGGGGGAGTCTGGTAATCAAGCAATTTCAGCGGCCGTGTAGATTAATATTAAATGGCAGGCCCTGACACTACTTTAGGCCTGTACACTTAATAAAGCTGCAGTAAACCGCAGGCATCTGTTTTTACTTTTAGTTGTGACTAATACAGCGGCATTACTTGTATGCGTTCGAGCAGTGATGCGCAAAAACCTCTCAATCTGTTTGTTTCTCATCCACAGATTCCTCAGTGAAACTTCATCGCAGCATCATCTAATCCACACCAGAGACTCGACCAGAGAGTGTGTATGTGTGAGAGCGCAAGTCTGTCCGATTGTTTCTCTTTAGTCAACGCTCTTGGAGGTGTTTTTGTGCCTGTGCTCATCAGAGCGTGTAGAAGGTGTGTGTGAGGATGCGGCCCGGGTGTGTTTTGGTCTTTTGTACGTGCATCTCTGTGTTTCTCCACTGCGCTATTTCACAGCCACCCACAGAAACTGACACCTACACGGTAAGGAGGAACGAAACCCGTCTCTCTCCCTCCCTTTTCTCTCTTTAAATACATCTTCTTAATGTATGTTACGTTATTGTATCTTCATGTCTTATATTCACGCAAAATGTGTGACTATGCAATATGCGTATGGTATATTTCCTCTAAAGTACGCTACAATAAATAATAATCTTTTTTTCTTCCTATAGGAATGTACAGATGGATATCACTGGGATCCACAGACTCAACACTGCAAAGGTAAAACACTTAACTGCCTCAAAACACTTAAAACATCATCAATACAAAGGGTCCCTATGCAGAGTTCAATGCTATCTAATACACTGACCAAGGATATGTAGAAGTTCACTTTACTTTATACAATAGTTAAATAAGGAAATACTTGATCTTTATTTAAAAATATGCAATATGTAATAAATGCACTGTAAGATGATTTATTCAGCAAGAATGCATTCCATTGACCAGAAATGACAGTAAAGACATGCAATGATACAAAAGGTTCCTATTTCAAATGAATGCTGTTCTTTTTACCTATTCAACAGAGAATCCTGAACAAAATGTATCACACCTTCCACAAAAATATTTAACACCAAACCTGTTTTAAACGTTGATAATAATAGGAAATGTTTCTTGATGACCAAAAAAGCACATAAGAATGATTATTGAAGGATCATGGGACATTAAGGTAATGATGGGGAAAATTCAGCTTTGCCATCAGGAGTAAATTTAATATATTCAAACAGAAAACATTTCACAATACTACTTTTAAAACATGCATCCTTTGTTAGCATAAAATGCTAGTATATTAATGCAATGGTAATGTAATATTACACATTTAAAATAATTTGAAGTGTTAGTGTTTAATATATGCACGTGTCTTGTAACTGTTAACTGTTATCATATAGTGTGCTTTTCACCAACAAACACCTGTGTATTCTGGAATGTGTGTCCACAGATATAAATGAATGTGAGACTATCCCAGAGGCCTGTAAGGGAGAGATGAAGTGCTTTAACCACTATGGGGGCTACTTGTGCCTTCCTCGCTCTGCCTCGCTCATCCCTGCCCCTGAACCACCAAACCAGATCCACCCCAGCCTGGAGAACACGGCCAGCGAGCCATTCAACCCGTGCCCTCCAGGTTTTGAGCCCCAGGGAGACAACTGCGTGGGTGAGTGTGTGAAAACAAGAGCGTGTTTGCAAGAACAGGTGTCAGACGGCCTGCGAGTTCGCAGGAATCAGCGTTGTAAACAGTAGCGTGCCATTATACAAAGTCACCGAGTCATGTCCGGATCAAAAACCGAAAATCAGAATCAGTTGTATGAGCGGACGGGATGGTGAAAGAGGGGATTATTGCATGCGGCGTTTTAGTTTTGACTGTTAGCGCTTGAATGACTCAGACAGAAACAGGTGGTCGGGGGAAATGGTCAGCTAGTTTTTTCGCGCTCAGACAACTGTGGGAGTCACGCTGAAGTCTTGGCAGGGGGCCGGTCTGCAGGGGGTCGAAGAATTTACTAAGACTGAGGCATCCCAGCTGTCGTCTACCGTCAAGAGGAAGCGAATAGAGATAACGTTACTCAAGACCTCAACAGTATGTAGACACAGCTTTTACTTCCCATGAGCTGTGAACCAATAAATGCTGCAATATCTACATTCCACAGTTATGGCGGCTCCAGGGCCAAAACTGAGAAGACAAAGAAAGATAAAAACCGAACCAGAGATGTGTCCACAATAAATTTCCTCGATTCTGTCTCACAAAAACAGATGTGGATGAGTGTGAACAGGACAGTCACGACTGCCAACCCAGTCAGCAGTGTTTCAATACAGAAGGCTCTTTCTCCTGCCAGTGTCCAGATGGGTATCGCAAAGTGGGCACAGAATGCATTGGTGAGAAATGAAAATTCCTGTTTCATTTTGTAGCAAAACCATAACATAATTTATGGAAAAATCTGTCACAAAGATGGATTTTTCTTTTTCTACTCGTGTCATTTTTATTTATACTCATTTATTTATACTAGGTTCATTCCAAGTCTTACTTTGTAACAACGAAGTACGCTTAAAGGGGTAGTTCACCCAATAATTAAAATTATTTTATTGTTCATGCAGTCTTAAGTTGTTTGTAACCTGTAGGAGATAATTTGAAGAATGTGTGTCCAAACAGTCCCCACCCACTTCCACAGTATTTTATTTTTCCATAATATGGAATTCTGTGTGATTCATCAGCTGTTATCCATATTTTTAATATGCCCCTATTATGGGTTCATATTTTGGTTTTGGGAGTCCCACATCAACGCATCCAGAGTCGACTCTTTAACTTTATACATGATGCAATTTCAGATCTAAATCTTTGCAGGAAGTTTTTCATTCACTGTGTTACACACCGCATGACAGCTCATTTTCAAAAATCCATAATAGGTACACTTTAAGAATATCTTCTTTTATGAAAGTCACCTAAATGACTGATTTATGGGAACGGACTCACAGAGTTATAGCTGGTTTATTTAGATGCAAAGATGGTGAAACCGAGAGATCACCAAGTCTGAGGTCATGAAAGTGTGCTGTAAATGTTGACATACTTTCATTTTGGGTGTTTTATTCTTTTAAAGGACGGTTTTGGTACAATTAATTAAAATATTAATTTATTTTTGCAGGTAAAAGTTAATAAAGTTATTACTTGCTTATATTATCTTTAAATGGTTAGTTCATTAATTGTCATTAATTACTTAGCTTCATGTTGTTCCAAAACCATAAGACCTTCATTCACCTGTATTCGTTCATCTTTAGAAAACAAATTAAGATATTTTTGATGGAATCCAAGAGCTTTCTGACCCTTCGTGGAGAGCACTGTAACTGAAATGTTCCCCGTCCCAGAAATGCAGTAAGGACATCAATAAAACAGTCCTTCAGTGTGACTTCAGTGGTTCAACTGTAATTTTACGAAGCTACAAGAATAGTTTTTGTGGCCAAAGAAAACAAAGGTAACTGCAAGCATGTAATTCTGCTGACATTCGCTGAGCCTTGTTTATGTGCAGAGGAAAGCAATGTGCATGCATCGAGGTACTCTCCATAGTGGTGGAAAATGTGATTTGGAGGAGAATGACAGTTGTCATTACTTTTGTTTTCTTTGTGCATAAAATGTATTCTCATAGCTTTGTATAATTATAGTTAAACCAGTATTATCACACAGACTGATTATTGATATCCTAACTACCTTTTTGTGCCTTGACCATGGTAGGACCCTTGCTGTCTATAAAGGGTCGGAAATTCCATCAAAAAATATCTCAATTTGTGTAGAACGACATGAATAATTAATGACAGAATTTTTCTTTTTAGGTGAACTATGCCTTTAAACGATCTTTTATCTCTTCAAGTTATATTATCTTAATTATAATTTAGAAAGATTATCTTAATAATTATATTTAAATATCTATAAATATCACACTTTTGACTCAAGCTGTTGCTGTTAATTTCCAGAGAGTATATTGGTGCTTTAAATGACATTAAATGGTAAGATAATCTATCATTGCCTGCTCAGTCATGCCAATGAGGAATACAATTGATTTATACGTGTTCTAATTTTATGTTTAATACTTTTCAGACATTGACGAGTGCCGGTACCGCTACTGTCAACATCGCTGTGTTAATGTCCCTGGCTCATTCTCCTGCCAGTGTGAGCCTGGTTTCCAGCTGGCTGGCAACAATCGCTCCTGTATTGGTAAGCCAACCCACACGCTCACTCCCACGCCCCGTTTTGCCATACCCTGAGTCATAGGCCATCCCACCCCACACACACTCTTATACACACACACACACACACAAGCACTTGGAATCCAAACCCACGTACTTACACAACTCCATCCTACACCTCATTTTCTTTGAGTAAGAGCCAAAATATAAACCAGCAAAAGAGTGGAAAACAAGAAATCGAGACATTAAAGTCAGTGTGAATTGCTGTTTGCAGCACTTTTAGCTTTCGTAATTGGATTTATTTCCAAGTAAAATAAGATGGGACAAGGACTCGATTTTATCTATAAAGAATTGATTGGATCATAAAAAGTGAGTGAATGAATTCCATTTTGCTGAAATGCTGTCAAAATAGCCTTTTTGTAATATCGATTAAAGGAATAGTTCATCCTAAAATTAAAACATGCTGAAAATGTACGCAACTTCAGGCCATCTCAGATATAGATGAGTTTGATTGTTAATCGCAACAGATTTAGAGAAATTTAGCATGACATCATTTGCTCACCAGTGCAACCTTTGCAGTGCATGGATGCCATTCAAACAGCTGATAAAAACATCACAATGATTCACAAGTAATCCACAAGACAACAGTCTTTGTTTGTAAAAAAAAAAAACAGCAACAACAACAACAAAAAAAAAATCCATCAAGATGTATTTATGCCTGAAATACAAGTAATCTATCTATAATATTGATTTCTCCAGTGAAAAAGTAATTTTGCCTAAATTACCAGAGTAATACTGTATATAGTCAGTCCAAAGCCAGAACAGAAGTGACAGTTTAAAGATAAAATGCCTTTGATGGACTGAGTGGTGGGATTACTTGTGGATTACTGTGATATTTTTAATCAGCTGTTCTCATTCTGACGACACCCATTCACTGCAGAGGACCTGCTGGTAAGCAAGTGACGTTTTCAGAAAATTGTCACTTTTGTGTAAACCATTCTCTTAACCTCTGGTTTCACAAACAAGGCTTAAACCGTCTCCTAAACTAAACGCTAATCTGAGTAATGTTTTATTCTAAGGTACGTTTTTAAAAATGACTTTAATGTCCAAAACTGAACTATCGTCTAATCCTGTCTATTAAACCATGCCTCAGTCTTTTAATTTAAGATAATCTGGATGATATTCGTCTGGAGAGAACTATACTGATGAACTATACACAGTAACACCAGGAATGTGGATTACGTTTTGTCTCATTGGTTGCACTAAAATTAATGGCACACTGTTTCCCTAAAACAAAAGAACAGAGTTTTGGATTTTGTGGCCTCCTAAAACATTGATTTACGCCAAAAAAAGCCATTCCAGCTCAGAAAGTATGTTTGAAATAATTATTCTTCACTGCTAGCCTTATGATTTAGTGTTTTGATGCACAATCCTGTCTGCTTGGTCATTCTGCTGCTCTCAGATGTTGATGAGTGTGGCATGGGGGCCCCCTGCAGTCAGAGGTGTTATAACACGTACGGGACATTCCTGTGTCGTTGTGAGCAAGGCTATGAGCTCGGACCAGACGGATTCGCCTGCAATGGTAAGCCGAGGGCAAACACAAACAATTGTGGAAAAACCAAAAAAATACACGTTTGTGAAAAATGTTTATGCATCTTACAAATGAAGCATATTCCTTCTCCGTCCTCAGACATAGACGAGTGCAGCTACTCCAGTTACCTGTGCCAGTATCAGTGTGTTAACGAGCACGGCAAATTCTCCTGTGTCTGTCCTGAAGGATATCAGCTCCTGGGCACGCGCCTCTGCCAAGGTTCACCACGAATTAATGCTCTCTCCGCTTCCCACATTCACTCGCAGGGCAAATAACAGACATGCATTCTTTTTGTGGCTGTTTTTGTATCTAGACATAAACGAATGCGAGACAGGAGCTCATCAGTGCTCTGATGGACAGACTTGTGTGAACATTCACGGAGGTCATAAATGCGTTAACAACAAAAGCTGTCAGGAACCCTACGTGCAAGTGTCAGAGTAAGTAAGCGATTCGAAAATACCACAAGAAGCGCTCGCAGGCTGTTCAGTTCACACGCATCAGAACGTCTGAGATATTTTCCTCTCCATTAATTGTCTATTCTTTTTCAGTAGTGCCTGTTGAGACATACCTGACATGGTTTATTTATTTTTCCATATCTGAGGCCAGTTCTTCAGTCTGTGCCTCTGAGCATGTCTCAACAAAATCTGCTGTTCCACAAGCTTTAAATGAATAACAGGTGGTCAGGCATTTCTGAAGAAATATCTGGCTAGATGGATGGCATCCAAAATTTTAAGCCAATTTGCTGGACATATGGTACACATTCTTGTATAATTTGGTACAGTTGTGGCTAACGTAGTTATTAGTCATGCAAAAGCCTAACCTAGTGGATTCTATTAAGATTATGTATGAAGTTTAGGGCAATTCTGTTTAAGCCGTGTAAATGTTACTGGTGTGTCGATTCTTTTCAGTGCAGGTCAGATCACATCTTTTCTATTCACTTAGGTTTAGTCCTGGAAAATGTATCTGAAATCTGTTTTAACTGTTGTAATTTTCCCTCTTTATCCAGTCGCTGTACGTGTCCTATCACAAAGCCTAGCTGTCGAGACATGCCCTACTCTGTTGTGCATCGCTACATGAGCATCACGTCAGAGCGCTCCGTCCCCTCAGATATCTTTCAGATCCAGGCCACCAGTGTCTTACCCGGAGCCTACAACAGCTTCCGCATCCGCTCTGGAGATGACAATGGAGACTTTTACATCAGGGTACTTAAAAATGAATTTACTACATATTCGAAAGAATAATTTGGTATATATTCGGACTATACCGAAACATACAGTAGTTTTTTCAATTATTTTGTCTTGCTTTCCAGTACACGCTCGCAATAAGCATGAATACAGTTTATTCTTCCCCTGTTGGCAAAATATGATCTTCAATATATGAGGAGCTGATTTGCAAAAACGGATTCCATTTTTAACAATTTTCAAAAATAATGATTTTTCATTGTGCATTACATTTAATCGTAATCAAACTGCCGTTGGGTTATTTTGATTAGGTCAAAAACTAGCAAAAACACAGCTAACTAACAATAATAGCATGATAACGTGATAAAAATAATTGTAAAGTTTTGTGCGGATAATTTTTAATGAATTAATACTTTTCAGCAAGGATGCATTAAATTGATTAAAAGTGACATTATTTAAAGAAAGTTCAAATAAAATCCAGAAACAATAAATAAGTATATTTTAAAAATGGTATAAAAAATATTAAAAGAAAAAAACAACAACAACAAACTTTTATTGAGCACCAAATGAGCATATTAGAAAGATTTCTGAAGGATCATTTAGCTTTGCATCACACAAATAAATTAACTTTTTATAAATATGTGAAAATACAAAACTGTTATTTTGAACAATTTCTTTTACTGTATTTTTGACAAAATAAATGCAGCCAATGAGACTTACTTCCTAAAAATGTAACTGGCCCCAAAACCTTTAACCTGGTGTATGAATAATCAAGAAGACCCCTTTGAATCCTACTACATTTCTCTCAGAGTCAAATTTTGAATCGCGTGCCTGTGTTATCTGTTTCCTCAGCAAATCAACAACATCAGCGCCATGCTTGTTCTCGCCCGCGCCGTGAACGGCCCCAGTGAGTATGTGTTGGATCTAGAGATGGTTTCCGTGAACCCGCTCGTGACCTACCACACCAGTTCTGTCCTGCGCTTGACCATCTATGTTGGGCCTCATGCCTTTTAGCTGAGAGAGATGCCCAGAGAGGGAAAAAGGGGGTGGAAGAGTGGAAGCACTGATTGATTCATCCAACAAGGAGGGTTTATGAGCTGATGTGTCTGGCAGCTGACAGACATCATTTCCAAGATTGTATAAAAGTCATTTTCATGAGAGATGTACCAACTTATACAACCTCTACATCATAAATAATAAAAAGGCTATTAGAGACAGGCACTATATCTTAAGGACAAGATAACAACTCGCTATATTGTGTCATATGGAAAATGGCAAAGTTACTAGCTGCACTATGACTCCAAACCTGCTGTACAACCAATGTAAACTGTCTTTTGTCATTTCTAAAAATAGCCTCTTTCTCAGGATGAGGGCTGCAGCTCCGCAGACTCTTTCCACTGGTTTGCTCTTCCAGTTCAGAAGTCATCAATGATAATGAATCCCTCCTAATCGAATAAATGTAGCAATAACAATATCAAGGCTGTAAAAAGTATCTCTGTACGTTCTTAGTGTCAAAAAGCCTCTTTTAATTTTCCACTACGTATACTCCATCTCTGAGTTCAGTATTGTTTTTATTCATTGTTGTTATTCAGTAACCACTCAGTCATCCTAAACCTCTACCCCACCACCACCATCAATAACGCTCATGTTACTTTGAGTAGTTTTTTTTTTTTTTTATACCACGCTGCCGTTGTTTGTATTTCGATCCTGGATTTATTACTGTAATAAATTTGATAAGACTATAAAATTCTGGCTCCAGACCTCTATATGTTTGCCTTCCCGCTGGGATGTTTTCTTGGCATTTCTCTGCTATGCATCCTCTTCCACCTAATGGAAAGTCTCGCTCACGTGCCCTGCTTAACCCTTCCTCCCACCCTTCTGATCTCTTGACTCATCTAACCACGGGATAGACTGGAACCCCACCGAGCTGCTGTCCGCCTCTCTGCAGCCTCATTAGCACAAAGCCCGACAAGAAATAGAGCTGATTTAGAGAGCTGATAACATTGTATATTCAGTATAATCTACAGGCTCATGTCTGAGCTATTTGTGAAAAATATTTAAGGTGCAAGACAGTTACATTTTAGGACACACTATTCTAAAAATAATTTTTTTCTGAGCAATACAGTATTAGCTACAGATGTAGGTTAATAGAGCTTTCTGGATCTAAACTCGGCCCTATTACTGGCAGCAAGAGGGCTATTTCTCAATTTTGAGAATGACAAAGAAAACTTCTCTGAATGGAATTGCAGTGGCCCAAATCATAATGGAGTTATTGTTCTTGAGGCTAAGGGATAATGATCTCACAAGAGTTACAGTACACAGTTGTGTGTAGGAGTCCTTTTTCACATCTGATTTAGCAAAAATTTAAAGTTAACTTTTTTTGTGTGTGTGTGTAATGTTAAATGATTTTTAAATTAATTTTAATTAAAATGATAACTGAAGTGGCCCTTTTAGTTGACACAGCTACATATACAAAGTGGAATTCTTTTGTAATAAAATGATAGTTTATTAAAAATTATTAATACAACATATTACATTTAGTCTACATTTTAAATAAGTAATTTTAAATATTTTAATTAAAATGTCTTGCTCCAACAGAAATTGTCCTTTTATTTCAAAATAATATATAATATATAATAAAATAATATAATACAATATAATGTAATGTAATATATTATAATTGAAATGGTCTTCTTTTGAATTATATTATACTTACACTATATATTATTGTACATTACTGTATTATACTGTGCTGTACTGTACACCCAACCATTCATTCTCCAAACTGCTTATCCTATATAAAATATATATATCATTCATTAAATAGTATATGTTACACTGTATATTAAATTATGTTGAGCAAATTTGTCCTCTATGAACCAAAATTACATTTTAATCCAAATATGCAGATTAACGCTGTATGGACTGATCTGGACAGCAAAATGAATAAAACCCAGCTCATTTCATGATCAGATAAGATGCCCAAGATACATTTGGACTATTTGCAGCCATACATGAATGCGGTTCCAGAACCTTCCACCGACAGCATCACTGCTTCCGTTTGTTCTTTAGCAGCTTTTCAGGAGTTGACCACTCGCACAGATCACTCGGAGCCAGAAAAAGCAACGGGAAAATACCCACTTTCACATTTCATCGTCCCCAGCGCTGCTTGCCCATCCCACTGCCGTCTCCAGCGCTCTGTGCCAACAAACACACACAGTTCTACCCTCTCTGAAACAAGCCAATGATGACTCATTCCCTGCAATGTCTTACATAATCACAGATCTGGAAAATGACTCTGGTCTGCCACTTGGGGGCAGTGCAGCACACCGAGTCCAAGGCCCAAAATAGACACAACTTGAAGTGATGGAATCTTGCAGCTGGTTTTGTAACCTAATTGTCCAGTGAACCAGATTCTTTACCTTCTTCCTGTGAACTGAGTGGCTACATGTTCCCAGGCTAGACTGTACAACTGTGAACAGGGTCTTATACAACCATACAGTCACTTACACACAGACACACCTGAGAATCTAGGTGAGTAATACACGTTCGTTGGTAAACGCAGACTGACACAGATGGCACCAGCAGGTTGTTTCGATCATTACCTCATAGCAGAGATCATGATAGAGACACGTTCTTTAGGAAGTGGGTGACGGGGATGTATGTGGGTGAGAACGTGGCATTCTCACGCCGTTTCCTGCTGGACGGCAGACAAAGCGGTAAACCCAACTGTGAGGCAAACGCAGGAGCGAGATGTGCTGTACCCACCCAGCAGGCACAGAGACAGAGAGAGAGAGAGAGAGAGAGGAGGGCTGATGAGCTGTGCCAATATGCCTCCGCATGTGGAGGTGTCCTTGAGAAAAGGTGTGTGTGAGTATATATGCATCAACCCATGAGCGTGTGAATATGTTTTATATAGAGTCTTGTGTGTGTCACGGTGTCCTATGGAGTGGAGGGGACACTTCACGGTTCATGCCAAACGTGACCTCATTTATGGGTCAGGAACAGGTGAGTGGGTGGAGTGGGAAGGGACCAGATGTCCCGGGATTGAACCGTCCCCCTTGCTCAAATGCTCAAACGCAGAACAATGTGAATTTTGTAAACTTTTAAGCTGGCTTTGGACAGTGCTAATAAAAAATGTTGTAAGACCGTCCTCGCTTTATTCTTTTTTTTTACAAACATTCTAGGAATGTTACTTTTAAATGTTCTCTGAACCATTTCGAACAAGCAGTAATGTTTAAAACACAGTAGACTAACGGCCAACTGTTTCAGGAAAAGAACGTTCCGTTAAATGTATATTTTTGCGTCTGCTAACGTTATATTATATCTATATCTTATATAGTATGTTCCCGTTTGCTGATATCAAATAAAAAATGGCAGTTTTCTGCATTCGGTTCAGTCTGTATTAATTCATCACTTTCTTGCTGGGAAGGTGATTTTCAATGCTGTGTCTGCAATCTCTCATTTTGTCCTCACCACAGTGAACTTGTGTGGCAAAAATTGTGGGCAACTCCAAAAAAATAAAACTGCTGATGTGATTTTTTTCTTTGCACAGCCAGGAACGAATGCTTTTTTTATAGCCAGGAAAGAGAGTTTTTCCTTCATGCCTGAGCGCGCACATTAATTGAGACACAGGACCCCTCAGGAAATTCCCCACAAACACGGCTGCTGTCAGTCATCGAGACAGAACCACTATATTTACCGGGATATCTATGGTTATTTTTGAATGGAAAGAGGAAACACTATTGCCCTCCGCCTTCTTTTTCAAACACATTTAGGCCATTACAAAACCAGCACTCGCCGTCCGTCACATCCACTACATTAACTACAAACAAACAGAGAAGTATTCATCATATCTACATTTGCTAAGCATGTGTGTGGGGAGGCGGTGGGCAAAGCAAACATAATTTTACATGTAGCCCTAAATATAAATACCAAATAAATATGCCAGTCTCTTGGGTAACAACTGTGCTTGAACTAGCTGGAGCTGGTTTAGATTGTTGATACTCCACCATGTTGTAAAAAAACAAATTTATCGTTTAAAAAAATGAAAATTGCAACGTTCCTTCACCTGACACTTTAAAAAGATAAAGGTTGTTTATTAGCATCTGTGGTTCCATGAAGAACATTCATGGAACCTTGCTTTGCATAAATAGAATCTTTATAGAGATAAAATAGGTTATTTAGAATGGTTCTTTTAATACATTTCAACACTTTATTTTAAGGGTTTTCTAGCTAGTTGCTTTTTAGCATGCATATTACTAGAATATTAGCCATTTATTAGTAGTAAATTAAACACATATTAATTCCTTATTATAAATTAGCTTAATTCTACATACGTAATCATATACAATACCTAAACTTAACAACTAGCTTGCTAACTATTAATAAGCAGAAAATAAGGAGTTTATTGAGGGAAGTGAATAAATGTTCCCTATTCTAAAGTCCTTCATTTTAAAGAATACATTTATTGTAAAGAATAAAATTAATGAGGAACAAAACAACACTTTCATTTTATGGAGACTAAAAGCAGAATATCATATTTTGTGTCATACTGTTTTTTTTTGGCTAAACTCTACGCATAAGACAGCATAACTAGTTTGTATCTGGTTTACTGATATCCACCAACTAAAAACCAGCTATCATGTCTCAGAGAGCACCGACACAGCCGACACTGGATTTCCCAGCAGGCTCGTCTAATCAAGCTGGTATGACATCAGAAATAGCCTTTATAAACAAAGGTGTCAATTGTAATGTTTTGCGACCCTCGTTGGACCGTTAGCAGGGTCTGTGTGGAGAATAACCTGCTCAAATGGGTGATTAGGGTTTACAGAGTTGCTCTATTAACGTGTCTCATTAGCTCCAGTCCACCGCATCCTGAATTATGGAGGATCTCCATACAAGAGCAGACAGGGGCTCTTTCACAGACAGAGAGTGAAAAGGGACACATGTTGGTCACTGATAATTGGGCCATTTATTTAAGGGAATTAAATTGACCTCTGAATATTATAGACGCTCCTTGATTAGGGCCTCGTCTGAGCTGGAGTAACTCTGATAACAAGAGTCATCTACCTCATCTGCCACTGATTGGCTATTCAGATGAATCTAACGAGGAGGGCTAATTACATTATATGGCTCACAAACTGAGAACTACAATCAGGATCGACAGGTAATTTCAAATAAGACGTTATAGCGAATATCCGGTTCTTTGTATGCTTTCACCTCTATTATAAAGCTTTAAAATATAGGTTTAATATTCAGACCCTGTCTGAATTTATTGATAAATGACTTTCATAATCTCACCATTGTAACGCTTTGAATACGAGGAGCCATCTTTAAACTACATACTCACGGTGGTCAGTGAAAGATACCTCTACAACCCACCCTTAATTTTTTTTCTCCCTGCGTAAATGTGGTTACTATGATACGACAATGTGTTGCTATGGTCGCGTGGGCGTGCGAGCAGAGGGATGGCAATAAAGAGAGAATTCCTTCATTGAAGAAGGGAGCATATTTTTTAAATTAGTAATAACATATGAAACGCTAAGCAGTCAGAATCACCATTGCAATATCATCACGAGTGTGACTTGCTGTATCTCATGCACATATGGCCTAAGGATGCAAATATTTTGATTTGAGGCCTAATGCTTCAAACTGAGCATCGAGAGAGGAGAAAATCGTCTTTTCGGACTAACTGACACTGCTTCTCTGTGTCAGAGATGGAGAGAGTGAGACAGTAAAGTGAGTCTATCCTCATGATGAGTGAATGAGTAATGTGTGAGAGACTGTCACCATGAATGAGATTTGCGGGTGAGAGTCTGACTGCTGAGTGTTAACATAGGGTGTTAAAAAACAGCTTCTGTGGCAAAATGAAAATGACGCTTCAGGCAGATTTAACAACATATTGCAAGAATGCAAATCACACTCACATTCCACTGCTCTGCTAGATGACTTCATTCAGTCATAAAGCATAAAGGCATATATAAGGCACATTATGATCCTGCCGTTCATCTAAGCCAGAAAATAGCTTGTACCCTCGACGGTACACCTTTGTACCTTTGCACTTTAAGTACCTAAAAGAATAGTTCACCCAAAAATCTCACTTACCCTCATGTCATTCCAAATCTGTAAGGCCTTCATTCATCTTTGAAATTCAAAAGCTCTGTGACCCTGCATAAAAAGCAGTGCAGCTACCATGTTCAATGGCCAGAAAGGTAGCTAGGATGACAATTTTACTTTTAAGGCTAACCATTTACATTGCATTTCCCACCTAACATATGTTGGTAAAGTTTTGCGCCAAAAGCAGCCCTAATCTTTTCATGGCCTTTCCTTCTCTCTCTGGCCCTTAGACAGAATTGATCAGCACAGCCCAGGTTTTGAGAAGAATGGGAATGCTAACGAATAACTATCTTCCTTGGTTTGCCTAAGAATTCAGAAATAACAATTTTGGCAGCTTGCTCTCATGTAATCGAGATCGATGCATTTTGGACTGGGAAGAAAGTTGAAATGTGAAAGTTACTCTACGTTTCATAATTAACTCTTAAAACTGGAAGCAAAATATGATTCTTCATGATATGACTATAAGCGTCTTGGGATGTTCATTCAGCATAGATCACTCATAGGTTGGGCAAAAACTGTCAGTTAATGGACTCCCCATTCATAAATACATACCAATGATTCAGCAGGCCAAAAAAACTCTTGCTATTGTTCAAATCCAAGCATGGTGAATGACATGCTCCATTCTGCTTCCTACTGCCAACTGTGCGGAAGTGTTCATGCTGCGAAGATGATCACTAATCATGGGGAAAATATCGGTTCTCTTGGGGGTGGGGTGATATATTTGCTTTTGAAGAGAGAGAGGCAAGGGGAAATCGAGGACGGATAAAAGCAATAATCGTAACTTTAGCCTGGAGCTAAAAAAGGCACTGAAGTACCTTACTTTCTCCCTCCCTCCTCACAGCTCACTCTCTTCCTCTTTCTAAACATCTCTGCCCACTCTCTTCTCTTCTAATAGTTATGCAATGCTTTATGAAACTTCATATTCACTTGTTTTCCCAATGATTTGTTGACCTTGCATTTGCATTTCATACATTTTATATAACAAATTACATTAATATCAGCATATTACAATTTGAGTGAATAATTGACCTGACATATTAGCATAAGCATCAAATTACATCTGATTACTGGCTTAGAGTCCGCAAGATATTAAAAGATTAGAATATTCACTTGCATTCAAGAATTTGTTTCTCCGACTCAAATTTGAATATGGACCCCAACAACAAATACACAACTATAGATGACAAGGATGAAGAAGAAACCTGGGCACTACAAATACTGTTACAAAGACTATAGTTTGATTGAGAGCACACTGCAGTCAGATCGAAACGCACAGAGATGGGCAAAGAGAACACACTGAATCATTGATCGCTACCATCAAAGGCAGGCCTGAATGGCGAAGAATAATGGATCTCTTAGGGTCACTAAGAGCCGCATTACTTTAAGAGAAAATGCAGGACGTGCAGTTAAAAGGACATCTTTCTTACATTTGTGAGGTGGGTTTAGATCAGAAGCTCACAGAGGTGTTTTGTAATGTAATGCCTTTGGCTTAATATGAAATGAGATGGGAGAACAGAGAGCGAGCGACAGACTGAAAGGGGAAAAAAATCTGCTGCTTGAGGTCTGTTTTGATGTCACACATCTACATCACATCACCATGGCAACCTTGCATCAGCAACAACTTACGAAGAGAGAGAGGGAGAGTGAAAAAGGAGGGTGAGAGCACAATGTGCTGGCATGTAGTGCTGGAATTGAGTAGGGAGCTTAAACAGCAAGAGGGGAAAAAAAGACCTTATGGAATTATAGAACGCTTTTGCTGGACTATAAATAGATCGGTGGAAATTTTTCTTAACAGAAAGAGAGAGAACTGCGATTTAAATGGCGCTTGTCAATGAAAAAGTCGTGAATTAGCAGCCGCCATTCACAGAACCTGAAAGAGAGATAGAAATACTTCAACAAAAGTCCACATTTTACCACTGTTCTGAGCCCTGGGTCTAAAAATACACTGCACAAGGAAAAAAAAAACAAAAAAACACCAGGCTGCAGGCTGGGGAAGTATCTCTGACAGAGATGGGGAAGGGAGGGAGGTAGTGTGTGGGTGTCTGAGTGTTACATCTGCTCACTCACAATAGTTTATATGAATCAAGCAGCGCACAGCTGAACAATGCATTTGATAATTTATTAGACTTAAATCTAGATGATTTAAATGCCACGACAGGTGCAACTTCATCTGCCTCTCGGTAGGCTACGGATATCACAGATATGCCCACACATTGGCATGATCAGCCGGCCTCTCTTGACTTTAAAGGCAACCCCACACCCTACTCTTTACCTCTGTCTCTCTCATCAGTTTCATAGACAGCTTCAGTTCTTCCTCTTCCTCTCTTCTCTTCCTCTGGCTTTGGCAGGAGTGGGAGGTGTTGCTAGGCGACAGGTTAGCTCCTTTCTTTCAAGAGGCAGAGTGAAGACCTTGATTCTCTCTGTGTAAAAATAAACAGCAGTGAGGAGAGAAAGAATCTTGAGATAGAGGACAAGCATACTTCAGCTGCACAAGAGGCCAGTGACATTTTGTTTCTCATTAAAGTATTTTTCCTACTTTCAAAACTCTTTGATGGAAGAGCAGGATTACATTGCACAGACGGCTTTAGAATTAGCTCACCTGGGTCCAAACATAATTTTAATATGTTTTTTATGCATGGCATGATGGATAATATAACTTGCATTAAAGCAAATAATTTTTACTCCATCTAGAAGCTGCCTTCACACAAGTTTTGAAATTAGTCGCATATGGGATTAAAAAGGCTAGAAATTCACATTCTTCGAAATTGTGACAAATTCTTCATTTCCGGCATGGTTATTTTTGTCCATTGTGTGTAAAATCAGAGGAGGCTTCAAGGGGGCAGAGTCAACTCGGTCGTGCTCTTTGGGCACAGGCTAAATGACATCTTCCTGTTCCTAGGGACATACTGCTATAACAGAGAGATGTCATACTGGGCACTATCCATTTACTCCATCCATTTACTGGCAGGCACTCAACTATTATCTTTTGCCCCTAGATAATAAAAGACCAAATATGCCTCTAACTTCTGTATGTGATTTATAATGCAATTAAAGACATGGGTCACCCAAAAAAAAAAAAAAAAAAAAAAAAAAAAACTTGAGCCATCCAATATGCAGATGAGTTTCTTTTCTTTCTTTGCAACAGTTTTAGTGAAATTTAGCATTACACTTGCTCACCGATGGATCCTCTGCAGTGAATGGGTGCCGTCAGAATTTAAAAAAACATCACAATCAGTAATCCACATATCTCAAAGTATGTTTGTAAGAAACAGATCATTAAGAGGAAATAAATTAAACTATTGCTTAACGCTAAAATAAGATCCTTCTATCCATAAGGTTGCTTCTTCGGTAGTCTTATCTGAATCAGGAGAGAAGTATGCTTAGGTTAAGCATTGCTTACAAGCAACGGTTCAAAATAGTTTTAAACTGATATGACGGTGGATTTTGATGTGAGACATAAACAGGAGATGCAATTTTTCACTGGATGAAGAGCTGTTATAGACTTTAGCCAGAATCCACAGTTTTATGTTAAAATATCTTGACGAATTTTTTGTGGATTATTACTGTTGAGCAATTTCGATGCTCATGTGTACATGCCCTTGCATCCACTTTATGTACTGAAGGGTGACCACTCATTTAACATATCAGAACTTGCACTCAATGATGCTCATTGACTACTGCCAATTTACAAAGGAAACCTCCTCAAATAACAGCGGTGCTCCATATTGTACCATCTCTTCTTAGATATCATATAGCAGAGGCTATTCATCCAAACTACTCTTTGAAAAAGCCACAAAAAGCCTTCCATGCTTCAGTGTTTCTGAATTACTCTGTGGGCCTGCTGAACAAAAAGAACCCATCAACTATTAAGAGGTGAAATTTGTTAAAGGGTGACCATTGCCAGGGTTTAATCACGAATGAATGCAATGCAGATGGATGCACTGTAATCACAAAGGATCATTAGGGATCATCTCGATCTATAATCAGCATTAGTTTATGCACATTTCTGCCACTGAATATGAGTGCATCCTAATTAGTCCAAGCAACTAAGATGCCTTTTCTATTGTATCAAAAGGAACAAAATGTAAAATTTTAATCCTGCATTGAATTCAGACTTAATTAGTCAATAGTTAACAACAATAGTTAACGTCAGAACAGGACAATAACTCCGATAATGAGACGCAGAAGGCAAATTAAAGGCCCCGTGTATAAACACTCCCTGTATTCTTTTTCATTGTCTTTTTGATATTACCTATAACCACATTTGCACAAATTAAGTAATAAATAATAATAAGAAGAACCTGAGAACATCTCTAATGTGAAACGAACATCTGAAACCAGTCTATACCAGTAAGCTCCTGTTCAAGCTTTTCTGTTAGCTAGTTTAAAATGTAATTTGGGCTTTGTTTAAGGCATAGCCTATATCACATTACCCACTGACAATTAATATTCAGCCCATATTACTCCTACTCCTATCCATTTTTAAACACAAAACACAAATGTTTGATTAAAAAGCCTAAATGTGTCGCCGAGGACGATAAATCTGGGTGCGTTTGTCAAACACTAGCCGCGGGCTATTTTTAGACGAGCGAAACGGTCAATTCGCACGCGCTCCTCACGCGCAACAGGTTTCAGAGACGTGCGCGTGCCTTTGAATGACTAGCGAATGAGTGACGAACACATTTTGATTCAGTCTAAAACAACATGATAATTAAATAGTATTTCTCTAAAGGTCAATACATTTAATAACCTCTCTCGGTCATTTATCAATGAATGAAACGCACGATTTAATGCGCCGTTGAATAACCGAGGCAAGGCACAAGGATAACACCGTGATAACTTTCCTAAAAGCTCTGGAGTTTCTGCATGTTGCTAAAAATAGCTCACCTTCACTGAACAGGCTACTTCGCTCCCTCTTCAGAAAACGAATCGAGTCGAATGGCAGAACCGCGGCGAGGGCTCTGCACTGGACTTCTGTCTGTGACACTCGGCTTGTCGGACATTATGGATGAAATAAACTGGTCAGAAAGAATGCAAAGAGATGTCAGTAGAGCTTGTGATATAAATGAGCAGCTGTTTAACAGGTGTTTTGTGATTTATAATTTGCTTTGTGATCCAACTGGCGTTAGATGGCCTAACAGAATATATATATATATATATATATATATATATATATATATATATATATATATATATATATATATATATATATATATATATATGATAGATAAGAATAATTTATGAACAAACTCTATTCAGTGAGTTAGGCATGATGGATAGATGTCCATTTAATTCTTGAACTCACATATCTTCTTGAACATCTCATATAGACTGCCCTCGTCAGGAGCATCTCAAGTTCATAATGAAGCAACCAATTACTGCGACTACATATTGCGCTGATAGATTCTCAGTGAGCCATTGGCTCTTCCCTACAATGTCGCCTTACGCACACAAGCTCATAAGACATAACTCAATACAGCTGCCGTCCTTGTCTATGCTCGCCCGATGTTTCCCTTATAAGGACAGAGAGAAAGCATTTATGTAATAATAATTAGGCAGAGATTTCGGTGTTCTCAGTTACCCTGTCTGGTTCACTGGGGCACATGCACTGCTGCACTTAAAGTCATCATAAGCACTGCAGCGCATTGTTCCGCATGCCACTATAATCTGCCATTTTGTGAATGGAAATCCCTTGAAGGATTCGTTCTGCGGTCACGCAGCTTGTCAGAGGCAGATTATTTGACGCAGATAACGCAGCGGTGCACGAAATGACAGCGTTAATGTCAGGGATTGCATCCGTGCTTCCATGCACACCCTTTCTGCATCCATGCATGAGCATGCAGTGCAAGATACTGAAATTCAAGACAGAAATCATTTTCTGAATCATATCCGAACTCGGTCGGTTGGAGGCAATCAGCATGCCACACAAGAGGATTGGGGGAGAGTGCTTCTCTATCTCGTTCGTATGCAGCTCAGAAACAGAACCCCCCTTCTCTGTACACGTCTATACACCGGAGTGCGGTGACTCCGTCTACGTTTCACTCTCAGTCCCCGCCCATTGCTCGGTTTTGTCCAAATCGGGCTTTTTGCGTCGCCGGAGCTCCCGATTTCAAGCCAACGTCATCAACGGAGAGAGGGGATGCTGACGTCGGAGCAGAGTCAGAGCGCGCGGGTTGGGAGGGGTGAGACGAGTGAGTTTCAGCACTGCTTACACTGATATGAAACGTATAAATCCCCCCCGGCCCCCCTTTTACTCAATCCCCCCTCCCCTTGCGCTTTTTTTACGTCGGTGTTGGCGCGTTGGGAGCCCCCCTACACTGGTGAAGCCCCAGCCTATATAAGTTACCGGCTTGCAATGTTACTCCACCAGATTTACGGACTCCGGATATCTGGGCGAGAGACGGCTTCAGCAGCAGCCGACTGACTCAATCTCCGACCCGGAGGAAAGATCCACCAGCCTCCGGTCCGCAACCTGAGCCAGGCGCTGTGGCGGAACCGAGGGGGGAAACCCGGGAGAGGCAGGCGAAAGGAGAAGAGCAGCCGTTCTCTGGACATGTGCTGAGATGACACACCTGTGAACGCGCCTCAACTCTTTCGGGAAGGAGCCTCACACTTTTCTCAACTTGCAAAGCAGTCAACACTTTCAGCGAAGCTCAGAGAGAGCCCTCAGAGTTAGTCAACACAATGTATCGGTCCACCAAAGGAGCGTCGAAAGCTCGAAGAGACCAGATAAACGCGGAAATTAGGAACCTGAAGGACTTGTTGCCCATCTCCGATGCGGACAAGTCTCGTCTCTCCTATCTTCATATCATGTCGCTGGCTTGCATGTACACGAGAAAGTCTGTCTTCTTCAGTCAAGGTAAATATAATTTTAGTTGTTTTGCTGAATAAAAGTATTTTCTGTAATCCTCAAAGCTTCATAGATCTGAGTTTGTGTTGAGGCAGTACTTCATAATAACGCTCTTGTTGCCGCGAGTTCATGCAACAGGTGCATTTTATTTTTTAAACACGCTTCTTATGTGTATAAAACTCGGATAAGTATTTTTTACAATACAAAAGAACATGCGGTTTTAATACAGCGCTTTGAGACGACATTTCTCTCCATGGTGCTGAAACAAAACGCTGTCCACGGTCCTGAAATTGAAATCGTGCTATCGCATTCGCGGATCTTCTTTTCTTATAAATGAAATTCAATAGCTTATTTAAACTTAAAATTATTTATTTCAGATACAGCTGCAGATAGCAGTGCTGAGGAAACTGCGGGATTCCTGACATTTCATGAACTGAATGAGTTGGTACAAATGATGCCAGGCTTTCTTCTGCTATTGACTGGAGAAGGGAAGTTACTCTATCTGTCAGACAGCGTCTCAGAGCACCTCGGACACTCAATGGTGAGTCAAGCAGACAATAGACAGTTATTCTCATCAAATCTTTATAGGCTTCCTCTCCCTTTCATGTCAAGTTATTTCAGCCTATTCATAAGCAACATAAATTAATGAGGAATTCACCTACAGTGTGTTCTTTTTTTAATATTTAGGTAGATTTGGTCGCTCAAGGGGACAGTGTGTACGACATAATAGACAGTGCGGACCACTTTATTATGAGGAGTAACTTGGTGCCTCCAACTTCACCTGACTCAGGTAAGATCTTATAAAAATGCTACACAGATACATAATATATGTCAGATTTCTAAGTACTCTGATTTTAATGCCTTTCTTCTTTTCTTCTTTAGATCGTCTGTTCCGCTGCAGATTCAACACCTCCAAATCAGTGCGTAGGCAGAGTGCAGGCAATAAGCTTGTTTTAATCCGTGCCCGCTGCTTATCACAAACTCCCAACGAGTCTTCCCCTGGATCCTACTGGACTTCCAACCCAGTGTGGGTATGTTTCTGTACTCCTCTGGAGCCTCACACATCCCGAGGTGGAACTGCCCCGGACAGAGAAACACAGTCAGCTCCAGCACTAGAGAGCAGTTTCTTCCTGCCATCTTTCCGTTCTCAGCACAGCCGTGACATGAGACTTCAGGAAGCACAAGACAGGTAAGGTTAAAAGTCTTAGATGTTTTAAATAAAACTATGACGTGCCAATAATCCCGTGCTTTAAGAAAATAAAAAAATGTCTTACATTTTTCCTTTTTTTCAACTTTCAGCGTGAATGTTTATTTGGGTCTAAATGTGGAGACACTGCGATCCCAATCTTGGTACAGCTTCCTGCATCCTCAGGATCTTTCACATGCCTCAGCTCAGCACTGCAGCCTATGTGAGTCTCAGGCCCGAATGATTAAACACATAAAACTCAGCCTTATTTGCTTGGTTAGGCCCAGCATGAGCACTCTTCCAGCTCACAGTTGCCTATCAACATTTGACACTTACAGAGAGCAATACAGAGTAATGCGCATCTGCTGTAAAAAAAAACACTTCTGACCACCTGCAAAGACATGACACAAAACCTCACAAGAAGTTGAATATGTTTTGACTTACCCATCTTTTTTCCACACACAGTGAGAGAAGGAGGAGAGGGCAGAGCTGAAATGGTGGTTCGTGTAGAGACTGCAGACCACTCATGGGTCTGGCTTTACATGGTCTTGCAGCTGGAAACAGGGGAAACACCTATTGTCAGTAACAATTATATTATCAGGTAAGGCCCAGGCTACATTTGTAAAGACTAAAAAGCAAAGCTAAAACAAGCAAGAATAGTATTAATTCTGTGTTTCTTTCTCTTTGCCACAGTGAAACAGAGGCTTGGTCAGTCAGGCAGCAGCTGAGCTCTGAACAAACCCAGCTGTCCTTGGTGCTGGGCTCAAGCACTTCCCAACAAGAAAGCCTAAGCTTACAGAGTCCAGAAACACTCTCAAGTCCTGACCAAGTGTTTACACCAGGAAGCAGTGGCCTTTCCGGTCAATCATTTGACTTCAGCACAGCTGCATGCAGTGCAGGGTCCACTGAGGAACAAGGTGGCAGCTCCTC
Source organism: Puntigrus tetrazona (assembly GCF_018831695.1). Taxonomy (NCBI): domain Eukaryota; kingdom Metazoa; phylum Chordata; class Actinopteri; order Cypriniformes; family Cyprinidae; genus Puntigrus; species Puntigrus tetrazona. The sequence goes on from NC_056712.1 coordinate 16,380,423, forward strand.
AATGGAGCCAGCACAACTGGAAAGTGGCCCACGTTCCAGTCTCTCCTCTTTGGAAGAGGAGAGCTTCTTCCAACATGAGCCCAGCGAACCTGTGGCCAGTCCTGCTTCTGCGTCATCCCCCATTCCAGTCACGGTTGCAACAGTGTCTGACTTGGACTTCCTCACTCAGAATATTCTGCTGCCTCCAGCATTCCAGATAGACCCTCCCCTACCAGCCTTGCCTCTTCCCCTTCCACCTGTGCCTACCTCCCAGGCCCAACAGACCAAGGAATTTGTGTGCACACCCCCATACACACCTCAACTAGGTGGAAGCAATTTCCCCTTTGGCGAACCTCATTTTAGCTTCGATCCTACCGGGGCTACCTCACCACCTCCTCTGGCTCCAACTGCAACAGTAACAACGACAATGGCTCCATCTCTTTCACCATCTGCGCCAACAAACCCACAAGGCAGCCCACCTCCTTCAACGACAACACTCTCAACTATTTTGCCTCTCACTATAACATCTCCAACCACAGAGCTCCTCTTCCCAGTGGAGCCATGCAGTGGGTCGCTCTATGAGAAACTCCCTCCTACTCCTGACAGTCCAGGTGATGGTGACTGCACGGTTATGACCCTACCAGAAGTCCGTGGTCCGCTGTATGTTGACGTCCCCCATGGACCACTACCTTACCCACCAGAAGGCCTCCTCACACCTGAAGCCTCACCTGGAAAACAGCCCAGTCTACCCTTTTTCTCCTCACTACGTGAAAGAGAAAAAGAGAGAACGGAGATCTCGCTTTTAGCCCAACACATCAGCACACTAGTAGAGGGTTTCTACCTCGATCCACTCCTGACCAAGCTGGTTCCTTCCACCATTTCTGAACGCTCTCAATCTCCATCACTAGATTCTACAGGACTTGATTCAATCCCCCTGTTAGGCGAATTTTACCCACTGAAGTCCTGGAAAGGCCTGGACCTGCCCATCTTCCCTGATGATGACTCTCTGTTTGAGGAGAGTGTTTTGGAGACCCTTCTGCAGGACCTCACATCCTCCCCTCCCCTCTCACCCACACCCTCTTCCTCCTCTCACTCTAGTTCCCCCTCCTCCCCCTCCACTCCTGAGTGCTGGTGCCCACCCTTGCATTTTGACGGGGTCTCTGCTGTGAGTGCCGGTCACTTCTGTAGCGTCCAATCGGCGCACTGTAACAATGAGGCCGGGCGAGGGGCTATGATGTCGTCAGTCAACACAGGCAACATGGCAGATGGGAAGGTGGCAGGCGAAGTTGCCATGGAGACAGAGGTAGCATCATCGCCTCTGTTCACGGGCATACCAACATCTCCACCACTGCAGCTGACTGCCTCCCCCGCCTCCCCAGTTTTGTTGCCTGTCTCCTCGCCTGTCAGTCCCACATCGCCCGGCCTGCCCTGCGCCCAGTCCCTCCTCGAGGAGCTGGTCGCCCTGGAACCCATGTTTGGGGCAGGTGCCTCGATCACCCCTGGCCTGGGGCAACAACCTGAGTTGTATCAACTCCAAAGTCATGCGCCGCAACAGTGCTTCCGCAAAGGTAAGAAGCCGAACCTTTTTCTGATCAATATGCTTTGTTTTCATTTTTTGTCAAACTGAGTAACTGTTACCGGTTTTAACATTTTGTCTCTGTTCCTTTTTTCTGTTTTTCAGATGGGAGTGGAAGTGATCCTCCGTTCTAAAATAAGTCTGTGACTTACTTCATTAAGTATGGCATATTGTCATATTTCATGGAGCTACTTTTGCTGAAAAGTGAATATTAATTAACTGTATAAATATATACATAATGTATATAATGCCAAAAAAGACTTGAACTTCCTCAAATCCATTGAGAGTAAATCATCACGTTCACAATTGTTCATCTAATTATCCATTTGTTTATGTTAATAATAGTGCAACCCTTTGGTAGCAATGCAATATACTAGTCTTAAACAAGTCCTAAGAGGACTAAGAGGTCAATTTATGTCTTTCTGCTATAACGTAACATGAGCTTATACGAGTGAGAGTTACAGCTCTGACTTTGTAAGTGTAAACCGACTTACAGACTTGCATTTGTATTCACTTGTAGTGAAAAAAATCAGTTGTGAACTTTCAGGACATGAAAAAAAGCTTTCAGTAAGTAACAACAGATAGCTTATAGCTCAATGTCTGTCATCCAGCATCACACACACACAAAGCCCAATGTGTGGAAGCTATTCAAGCAATCAATCAATTCACATAATAGCTCAATATTTAGTCATTTCAAAAAGTGACCAGTGTTTAAACGTTTTGATATCAGCACGTTTCCCACAGCTGATTTACTTTCCTCTCCAATCTTCCAGCACAGTAACTGTAATATCAGGAAAAGTATTATTAATGACAGAATTCAGACTACATTGGGCTTTGAATTTGTGAATGCAATTCTTGGACATATCATTTCAAATGTGTTTCAATGTGATGTACAAATGTGAACAAATTCCACTGCAAGACAAGTCAAGTTTTCACATTGTTCTCCTACTGGCCGGTGGACACAAGCTGCAGCGGAAGCCGCCAGGGAGAAGGACAAAATATTGTGCATGGCTTTGCATGCACGGACATTACTGGACTTATTTCTAGCTACTACTGAGTGGCAGAGTAACGAATCCATTCGACCGGCTACTCTGATGGGCATGGCTAGAAGGAATTGCACTGGACTTTTGCAGCATCAATATTTGTAATGCTAGCAATCTGCTTAAACTCTTGAGTGCCTGGCACATCAAGAGGTTGCAGACCTAAGAGAAACAGCACCTTTATTCAGTGAATACCACGGTGACATCGTAACTTTGCTGTCTGCGGTGTGGAGTGGTGACAATGACTGTGTGAATGACCGATTCTTCTTTTTTGAGAGGGGTTAAAAACAACGAAGCAAAGTTTTGTTTTAAAAAATGAGCGAGAAAATACAGATGGGGTTCTATTTCTATTCAGTTACTAATCGACACGGGTTGAGAATGGTTCTATTCCCATGGTGTCGACATGCTAACGTAGAGTTGTCTACGGTCAAGTAAAGGATTGATTCCTATGTTCTAGCTATTTACATGCTAAGTTTAAAAATAAAAAGTATTTTATTGTATGTATGCTGATTTACAGGGTGCTTGGTGCACGTGCCTCTAGCTAGGCATGATGCGGAACGGTTAATGATTGTAATCATTTGTACATTTGTACAAACAGCGGCCTGTACATATCAGAGACATTTCTATTGTATGAGATGAAAACATACTTGACATGCTATTTATGAAGAATGGACATTGTGGATCAGTGTTCTTTTGTGTCGCTGATAAGTGTATTTGGTCGTCAAAACAGAGGCATTTATATTAAAGTGCACTTAAAAGTACTCATGTGTGGGTTTCCAGTTCCTCTTAATGCCATTCCCGTTTGCTAACCACTGTCTTTTCCTCGCTCCCATTCCTCCATCACCCTTGTCGCCATATCCCTTCTTTTCAGTGCATTCTCCTCTCTCTTTCCCTGGAGGCGCGGACTGCTCAGCAACAGCACTGACGCACGCTTGCGATGAGACGCTATCTGACTCAGACTGACGCACACACTTGACATAGAGGCGCTTGCACAGACCGCCAGCTTCCCGCTTTGACGCACTCACGTACTGAATGCCACACGCACGTAGCCCTCCCCTCCTTTCTCTCTTTTTCTCTCAGCCCACATTCAGTGTACCTGCTATTTTGACGTCGCATGACAGCGTTATCAGACTCCTTATATGGGCTTTCCTGCTCAGGGGCACCAATTTTAGTTCCCTCCTCCCTTTCCTCACAGCATCCTTCCCAAAAAGGAGAGAGAGAGAGGAAAGCTGTGTTGCTATGCTAATGAATTTAATGCAGAAGGGCCAGTCAGCCAATTAAAGCGCCCGTTGTTAAGTCGACAAAAGATGTGATTCAAACCCTCCTCCCAATTCTATCTCTTTTATGTAAAAGCACAATCCCCGCTAACTCTTTTCTTTCTCTCCCTCTTTCCTTCTATTTTTAGACACAATGCACCTTGGGGAGCTTAAATATAATCAAGCATCATAAGTATAGTAACCATCTGCCATAAAAGAGTAGAACAGAGCTGTGCGTCAGCATGTGAACATTTTGTTCCAGCCTCTTATTGCTCCCCCATTGCAGCTTATTGAGACTAAACAGTGTCACAGAAACCCAGATTGGCTCTCTTACACCATCTGGTGTCAAATAGAATACATCTATGTAGTAAACCTAAAAATACAGCATTCTAAAATTAGGATAACAGAATTTGTTAACTATAAACTAGAACAATGTGAAAAATTGCACCCCATATACACGATTTTATTTCACAAAACTATTTACAGAAAGATCACTGAATGTTTTTTTCTATCTGTGTATTTCTGAAAAATAGATAGATAGATAGATAGATAGATAGATAGATAGATAGATAGATAGATAGATGGATGGATAGATGGATAGATAGATAGATAGACCAACTTGTTATAACATGCAATCATCAAAAATAATATCAAAAACATAAAAAAAATAAGCACAATGTACCAATTGCACTCATACTGCATTGCAAAACATTTCTGTTGATTTTGAGGTGAGATACAGGGTGGATTAAGGTGTGAGGGATGGGTCAACAGTGTAATTATAAATGTAATTACAGAAATTAATTTTAGATGTAATTACATCCATGTATTTTTAAAGTACAATGTAAACCCTTCCATGCACACAATATATGAACCATATCAAATGATTAATTTAAATGTAATTTTACCTAGAAAATATTAATTTTCCATATTGGACTGAGTGGATTGTCCCTGGGTCCATAGTCCCCTGTATTAAATGAGAGAAAGCAATTATGAATCAAACAAGACTCAAACACAAACACACACACACACACACACACACACACACACACACACACACACACACACACATATATATGATCTTTTCTTATATATCTTTATTTTTTTGGTATTTTGGTATGAAAAACAATTACATCTACATCACTAAGCCACTACATCACATACTAAAACATACAAAAATCATTTTTTTTAAATAACTGTACTAAAAAAAAGTATTTACCAAAATAATGATGACATGATTCATTCATGACTATTTCAGTTGCGACAATTCTATCGTCTAATGAAACTCTACCAAACGTTTTGGCAGTGAACATTTTAGATATTTTAGAACCTAGCTCAAAAATGCTAATAAGCACATGGTTAGCTAGCACAGTTCTGAACAGTGCTACACATATAAAAACTAAATGTTATGGAATAACTGAAAGTGCTTAGTTGCACACAAAATGTTTCAGTGGTGACATTCCTAAAAATTACACGCAGATTTGAACACATATACATCAAAATGATAGGGCCTATCTACTCACACTTTGTAGCTATGAGAGAGTTGGACACAGAAACATTTCCTGATCAGTTTAGGGGTTTAGTTAAAGTCAGTCTAAAACATTCTTGTTTCAGTAGTGCCATGACAAATGTGGGAAACATTACTTTACATAATTTAAAAAAATAATTTACAAATAAAATATATATTAGTTTGAACTTTGCTTTTGAAAGAATAAATAAGTTACAATAATTGAAAAAAATACAAAAATTACAAAGAATTTTTATACGTTGAAATTTGGGGTCCAGGATGGCCACCTCACAACTAGAAGTACCCAATACATGATGATTTGATATATCAAGCTTGTTAATATTTTAAATATTATTGTGGGCTTCAATATATAATAGAAAGATGTTAGCAAACATTTAGAATTTGACATTTTAAATGCTTTTAAATGTGTTTTTTGTTTGTGGGACAGCAGTTTGCAATTCTGTAGAATGGCCCATATACTGCAAACAGAGAAAATATTAGTAGGGGTACATACAATGAAACTAAAATGCCCCCTTGTGGAAATACACTATACAGACACTTTAGAAAGAGGAAGCCTGAACATAATTTACCAAACAGACAGATTAGCAGTTGACTCAATATTTTCTCAGAACTAGACCACTCTAAATGTATGGAAGGGTGACTTCCTTTCATGTGTCTTTTTTCAATTGTGACATGACACATAACATGAATTACAGCACACCAGTTGTAGGGTGGCATGATTTCCATTTATCACAGAGCCATGTAATGATGACACTCCGTTTTGTCTCTTTAAAAGCTTAAGAACTGATTGCATTCATTATGCAGAAAGACTTTTGAAGTTAGAAGAGACGGCTGACAAAGGTTAGTTCACATCAAAGTAAAGCCACACACTGGGGCTCGAAGACGATCAGACAGAAGCCAAGATCAGAGGAAAAGCGTCTGAGAAATTTGTCTCAGATTCTAGACAAAAGCATCTAGTTATGCCTGTTTGAAAATTATATGCACACAGGGACACAGATTTAGCTGGATTCTCGGGCTAGAGGCTTACATTTAGCTCACAGCGATATGCGAATCACACTCCATCCAGGATGTAGAAGAGGGAGTTACACTCACCAGTGAATATCTGTGCGTTAGCATCCTCAACGGTCTTTAAAGATGCAGTGCCACCATGTGGACATCCAAGAAGCCTTCTGTGAATTAGATTGCAAGTCCAAAGAAATAAATGTAGCCTTTACAATAAATTAGGGGCTCAGATTTAGCCATTACGAAACCATGTTTTCAAAAAGGTTTATTAAAATCAATTAACTGTGAAAAATACTTGTAAAGCATTTATTAATTTCAGTTTGTCAATTTCAACATGCAGCCATAAATTTTGAAAAATAGTATGGAATAAACAACACGCAAATGCCAAAATGAAAAATGTTTCCATGTAAAGGTTTCTTTTCATTCTGAGAATGAATTGTTAGTTCTTCTAAATAAACTGGAGCGCATCTAGTAATGAACTAAACTGCAGCAAAAGTTGCGAGAAAGAAGTGTCGGTAAATGAGGTCTCATTTTAACATTCAACTAACCTGGAAAGCCTTTTCCATGAAGTCTTCACTTGAGTGTCTCCATCTTCAAATTGCTGCCCATTTGGTTACACTCGTCCTCTTCTGCATTTCTTTGAAGTGGAGCAGACATTATCTTCCAGCTCAAATTGCATCTCTGCATCAATTCAGCTAATGTGGAGCAAGCTTCTTCTAATGTTTTGTATTTCTGAGAAAACTGTTCAAATATAGACATTCAGATTCAACGAGTAGGCCTAAAAGCTTGCTATAATTTCACATGTAGCTCCAGAAATATTCATTATGGCAACTACTCATTATGACGGTGTAGCATACTCACTTCTGCCTCCCGTTAACATGCACAAGATTTGTTAATTTTTGTTTATGACTTAGGCAATTATATACTTATATTGATTTTAAAAAATTAGGAAATATACCTTAGACAGACGCCACATTGAAATTTACGCGGATGAAACAGACTACTGTATTATACACTTTAAAGTTGTTGTATGTAAGCTCTTTTAAAGCCAAATAAACAACAAGTTTGTTGGTGTTTAAGAAACGCGCTATGTTTATATAGCTGTTTCTCTGAAAAATAATGCTACAGACAATAATTCTACTCTGAAATGTGCATTTCGGGCAAATTCTAGACCGGAAGTGCAGTATCAACGTTTCAACCGCTATTTAAAGAACACGCGTTTGTTTTCATTTGTCGCGCGTCTCCTAGCAACAAGGCGCACGTTTCTGCGTTAGTCTGTGGTGATCGGAATAACTTTAAAGTCCTGTAGCGTATTATGGGCAGTTTTCCTTTGTCACTATTCACAATTGTATGGTGCCAAATATTAAGTCGTGTAGTTTTATTCCTGCCTAACACTTCGACTTTGATACCCTACAAATGGCGGCGATGCCCAAAATGCACTTCGGTTCCCCTGAGTGTGACGTCACCAGACCGATTGCTAACTAAACGTCTTAAATTATATTTATATCACTGAAAAAAATATTTTGCGTCACATTAAAATAAAGAAAAATTTAATAAGTCTATTTTACTTACATTTGAATGTGAAGTCAAAAGTAATCCCTACTTCGTTTTTAAAATACATGGCAAGAATACCTAACTGTAGATTACATGATCACAAAAGGAAATCACTTCCGTCGAATGACCATGGCATGTTCCCTTCACGAACAGACTTCTGGAAGAGCCCTTCTTAAAGAGATTCAGTTGCTCACTTTCGTTTGGAAGGGCCCTACAAATGGCGTCCCCTTCCTGAAGTGCCCTTGAAGGAGGTAAAAAAGGCGTCTGGAATTCTCCCTAAATATTCAAAACACAGCCTAGATACATGCATACATTATATATACTATATTGCCACAAGTATTCGCTCACCTATCCAACTCCACGTAAACTGACGGAGCACGGTCAGCGGATGCTGAGGTGCATAATGCGAAGGGTTTGCCAACTTTCTGCAGAGTCAATCGCTATAGACCTCCAAACTTCACGTGGCCTTCAGATTAGATCAAGAACAGTACGCAGAGAGCTTCATGGAATGGGTTTCCATGGCCGAGCAGCTGCATCCAAGTCATACATCACCAAGTGCAATGCAAAGGGTTGGATGCAGTGGTGTAAAGCACGCCACCACTGGACTACAGAGCAGTGGAGACATGTTCTCTAGAGTGATGAATCACTCTTCTCCATCTGGCAATCTGATGGACGAGTCTGGGCTTGGCGGTTACCAGGAGAATGGTACTTGTTTGACTGCATTGTGCAAACTGTAAAGTTTGGTGGAAGGGGATTATGGTGTGGGGTTGTTTTTTCAGGACCTGGGCTTGGCCCTTTAGTTCCAGTGAAAGGAACTCTGAATGCTTCAACATACCAAGACATTTTGGACAATTCCATGCTCCCAACTTTGTGCAAACAGTTTGGAGCTGGCTCTTTCCTCTTCCAACATGACTGTGCACCGGTGCACAAAGCAAGACCCATAAAGAAATGGATGACAGGGTCTGTTGTGGATAAACTCAACTGGCCTGCAGTCCTGACCTCAACCCGACAGAAAACCTTTGGGATGAATTACAGCGGAGACTGAGAGCCAGGCCTTCTCGTCCAACATCAGTGTGTGACCTCACAAATGCGCTTCTGGAAAAATGGTCATAAATTTCCTAAACACACTCCTAAACCTTTTGGACAGCCTTCCCAGAAAAGATTAAGTTGGTGTACTTGCAAAGGGTGGATCGACTTCAAACCCTATAGATTATATATTATATATATATGTCTATGTTTTTTGCAGTACCATATGTTATTGAAAACATAATACATTTTAATAATCCAGTGCTTGCCAAACTAATTTTTTAATGAAAAAACAGATTTCTTTATGGTATTGTTGTCAAATCTGTTACGGACAAATTGGGCAAAGTGCAGAAATAACAATAAACCATAAATAATAATAATAATAACAAAATCCTTGTTTCATTAGCGTAGAGAAACTGTCCTTACTTTTCAGCTCTGAAAACTGAGATAACATTTCACCTATGCATACCTTGCAAAATAACTCTTAGTGTAAAAAGGTTTTAGATTAAAATATTAATCTAAAGAGTTGACGCAAGATTTATGTACACATATTTTTAAGAAAAAAACATTAATTTTAAATGACTATTTGGGGTTTTCCTAAATAAAATGAATAAAATGTTGCCAAAAGAAAAGTACTATAAAATATTTTGATTGCACATGAATATATTATGGGAAAAAATACACCGACTAATTTGGACAAAAAGAAAAAAAAAACATATTTTTAGCTAATTAAGACAAGTTATAAATAAATTATTATCTTCCTATGGACTGTAACTGGACTGTAGTATATTATTAAAATAATGAAGAATATAACCATTAAAAAATAATGACTGACACCAAATGTACCTGACAATTATAGAATCACATAGTTGGCAAAGCACTGTCTTTTAGTTTCAATCTTTCTGAAAATCCTACATCAAATCCTTGTAAATGCATCTGCGGTAAAATGAAGGTAACGAAGGACCAAGTTCTTACAGACGTGGTCTGGAATTTTATTATTAATAAGTTATTAATAAGTTAACTACTGTATGGAATCCACTATACACACTGTGCCTCTCACAGCCTCATTTTCATTTGTATCAAAAATTAAATATGGCGCTACGCTTACTAAACTCTTTCATATTTTTGATTCCTACTAAGTGGCGTCCTGTATACTTTCTGCAATATTCAGGAGGTAGTGTAGTGTGGGGTTCACTACAGGTGTATAATAATGAAGAGGGATTGAATTACATAACACCAAATCTCATTTGTATAGCAGAAACGCACTGCGGATCTTACATGACCACATGACCGTGTCTGGAAAAGGCTCTTGCCTCTAGACCCCTACAGGGCTTATGTGACATTCTGCACTTTGACAAGCTTTATCTAATTCATAAGATACAGATTCAGATGCCTTTTGCCCCTTACAAACACCGAATATAACAGCCATCACTCCATATGAGCCTCAAGAGGCCATATGAGAAATCACATCCTCTTTATGTTATCATCTCTCGTCTTTCCCCGTTCTTGTGAAATTGCAGTCAGAGACATTGAGAACACTTCGTCACTGAAGCCTGGATAGAGTGCAGTCACCACAATCTTGTTCAAATCAGAGAGAGCCAAATGGTCTACTGCAGTACTCACTGATGGAAAGAAATCTCTGACCTTCATTCACTTTCGACAAGCGTTTTGGAAAAACAATCACAAATGCACTTGACTTTAAGGAAAGTGATTTGACAGTGCTTGTGAAGTCACTGTGTCAGATGGCTACTCCATCCCAGAGCAAATTACATCCATTACACATTTTCCCTTTGCCTACACAGCCTGACACTTCCAAGGTTTCTTTCCCAAGCGGTATTTCAACAGTCAAGTCTGTATCCCAACAGACAAACATGCTGTTTATGTTTATAATATCTAAAGGAATAGTTCATCCAAGAATAATTTTTGCTCTAAATTTTCATCATCCTCAGGCCATCCCCAGATGCAGCCGAGTTTGTCTCTTCATTTGAAAAGATCTGGAGAAATTTTGCATCACTTCACAAATGGATCGTCTGCGGTGAATGGGTACCGTCAGAATGAGAGTTTAAACATTTTATAAAAGTCACAGTAATCCACATGACTGCAGTCCATCAACATATGTCTTGTGCAGATAAAAGCTGCTTGTAAGACACAAATACATTTTTAATCATTGTTTCTAACTAAAATGCAAATCTTCCAGCCATAATACTGATTTCTTTAGGGAAAAGGTTGTCTCATCTGAATCAGGAGAAAAATACGGACAGATCAAGCACCGTTTACAAGAGAAAACAGTCTGAACCAGTTGTAAACTAAAAATTGTTGGATTTTGATGTGAGACCATAGCAAGGGAAAGAACTTTTCCTTGATGGAAGAATTATTATCAAACACTATGCTGACCAGATTCAATGGTTAAATCCATTGAACAAATTTCATGCTAAAATTCTCCAAACCTGCTCTGATGAAATAAACCAAGAGTATATATTCAGCAGTTTTTCGTTCTTGTGTGAACTACTCATTTAAAATCTTTACATCTTTTGGTTGCATTCAGCAGATAACAGCTGGGCAGTAATACAGTTAATATTATATTACATTTTGCAACAATACAAGCAAGCAATCAAGTAATGGACATATGCTCCATAACATCACTTTATGTGAATATAGTGTATTAATGCAGGTAAGGTTGTACTATAGACTAAATCTGTTAATGTATGTGAACTGCGTACTATACTAAAACCCAGAAGACCAATTCGTCTTGGGTTCCCTTGAGATTTTTCCAATGGGGTTTTATGAATGGGTTTTCAATCAATGAATAAAATAAGGTGTGTTGAAAACTGCACACTGTCACGTTCCCCAGTTGGTCTTATGTAGGTACTTATTTAAAAAAAAAAAAAAACTTAACTGCTTTAAAAAAAAATAATAATAATTTTACAGGTGTGTGTAAATTACATATATACATATATATTATATATTTACCACATATATGCTATATACTGAATATATACAGTGCTAAAAATATCCTTATTTGTCAATGCTTATCAACCCTTGTCACAGTGTTGCCAAAGGGCAAACTACTTCAGGAAAGATGTCAGAAGACACAGCAGCTATAAAAAACCCCCAGTATTATTACCCAGAGATAGTGAGGCGAGATGGGTAAGCCGACGGATGTGAGGGAAAAAGTAGGTGAAAGTGGCTCAGAGGCCTAAAAAAGGTTGAAGGAGACAGAGAAAAGAAAAGTGAATGTGGGGGAGGTAGAGAAAAGTCAGAAGGCAGGATAGAATCAACAATGAGATATACAGAGGAGAAAAAAAATATACACTTCAATACATTTGGATGCAAATGAGCCGCATTTTATTAGAAAAACATATTCGGAATAGCAGTCAAATCCATGTGAACGGGGGTTTTGTATTGATAAATAGCACACAGCAGCTCTTCATCTCCTCCTCGCTGCTGTTGCTGCTGCTGCTGCCTCAGCGGCTGCTGCCTCGGCTTCTGCCTTCAGTCTCTCCTCACGCTCTCTGAGAAACTTCCCGTACTCTTCCGGTGACAGGCTGACAGAAGCATGACAGGAGAGGAGAGAGAGAGCACCGTGAGAGTGGCAGAAGAGGGAACAGACAGAGAAGATGGAGATTAGAGGCATATCAACAGATACATCTACATTACATTAGAATTTCAAACATTTCTAGCAATCGATTGAAATGCAAGGCGAGCATTGCTCTTCCCTCATGCACAAATGATGGGTCTGGGCATTTATGCCTCAGTGACATGGTTCATTTATTAAAGAGGTTCGGTTTAAGAAAAGACAAGACTGCTAACAGAACGGGCTGCTGTCTAAATGTTTCAATGGCTCAAATGACATTTGATGGGGCAGAGACTGAGGATATAGAAAAGGCTCTGGTAGCTGTCAAGCAAACACTCCTCTAATGAATAGTCTCAATACATAAGATAGCAGCATCCCTTACAATTTCTCAGCATTATTAAGACATTAATTATACAAAACATGAATTTTATGATTCATTTTTAAAAGACTGCAGATCAAGCGCAATCCTCAACAGTGAGAAATGGCATAAAATTCCAAACGAGCACGAGAACTGAAGTCATTGGCGAGCGTGTGAAGTAAGACTTGATTTATTCAGCCATTATTTATTCACATCTCTTATTAAGGTCTTTACTAGGTGGTGGGATTCCTGCAATATTTATACAAGGAAAAGATGGATGTTTAAAACTTGCAGAGGAGACCAGACACGCAGAAAACACAAATGAAAGCATAAATGCCTATGAATCCATTTCCTAATAACTAATATTTCAATTAGATTTTTTAAAAAGATATATACTACCATTCAAAATCCTGGAAATGGCAAGATTTTAATGTTTTTTAAAAGAGAAGTCTTACCCAGCAAGAAATTATTTGATCAAAAACACAGCAAATTGAAATATCTGTTTACTATTTCAATATATTTTAAAATGTAATTTATTCCTGTAAATGTTAGAAATCATACTAATATGCTGATTATTTAGCACGCTCAAGAAACATTATCAATGCTGATATATTAATACTTAATGAAACAATAATCACTAAAGGAAATGCAATAAAAACTAATTAATGATCAATTTAATGCATCTTTGATTAATATACTCTTGCACCTTTATTTCTGTTATTCTGTAGCTCTGAAGACATTGCTAATGTTGTACATCGTAAAGGACGGCAAGAATGAATGTACCCAAACATTGTATTGTATGTTGTGAAGAATGCAGCAGAATGAAGTTTAAAAGGCTCTCACTCATTGACGACTTTGATGCCGAGGGATCTGGCTGAACCGATGATGCTCTTGACAACGTTCTGCATAGAGATGTCTCGCAGCTTAAAGCTGTCATCCTGTGATTTGACCCGTGCGATCTCATATACGGCCCTCACCGTCACCATACCTGCGATCTCATGCCCTGAGCGGAGGAACAAGGCAGGAGAGGAAAGAGAGAAGTGATGAAACACAGTAGCACGGAAAGAGAAACCAGCAGGAGGTGTGGTTGGTCGTGATTGAGAAAAATGGAAGTGGAGATGGAGTGAAGGGGAGAGGTAACGGAAAGAGAGGGGAAGGAAAAAGAGTGGGCGCATAAGAAAGAATAATTGAGGTAGAGTGAAACGTATGAAAATGAAGCAAATCCATAATTCTCTTTTTTTTAACATGCCACCTTCACCGCAGCGTTCCTCTTAGTAATTGCACAGCTCTCCACCAGTGCAGCTCATCATCAATATATCATCAGTCAAAAAAATTCAATCTGAACCAAAACACCCTGCAGGGGGAAGTCTGTCCATTACTGAAACATAAGGCGGCGGCGAGATATACAAATAGACTGCTGCGAGATGGAAAGAAGGATGTATGGTCACAGCCGCCCCGGCTGTAATAGGTCTCGCTTACCAGTTTTTCTAGCTCCTTTTTCAATGCCGGCGGCTTGTTTCAAGAAGTAAGACACAGTGGGCTGCCCGATTTTCAGGTCATACGTCCTGTCCGACTGGAGGAAAGAAAAGAGGGGTAAGCTCGGTCAGAAACATCACACTCATTCAAACTAGCCCTCGTCCCTCAGGTCATCTTGTGCGCCAGGTGGATTAAAAATTAAAGAAATAAACAAAGATATGGGGTTGGTAGGATTTCATGTTTCGAAAGCTTCACTGAGGCTGCATTTAGTTGATGAAAAATGCAATAGAAACATAATAAATATTTAATATTACAACATTTTTAAAAAAATATTTTCTATTTGAATATATTTTATGTGTTGAAATCTTTTTATTAAGGTATTCAATGAAACAATCTAATAGATATCGTTAAATTATTCAAATATGTTTTAAAATGTAATTTATTTCTGTGATGGCAAAGATTCATTTTCAGCAGCATTTCCTTCAGTCTTCAGTTTTGCTTCATCCTTCCAACATCCTTCTGATATGTTGATTTGCTGCTGAATTATAATCAGTTATTATTAGTGCTCAGCTATTAATAATGGTTCTTATTATTATCATCAAATGTTGCTGCTTAGTATTTCTGTAGAAACTGTGATACATTTTTCTCGATTCTTTGAAGAACAGAACATTCAAAAGATCAGCCTTTATTTAAAATATTATGTAACAATATAAATGTCTTTACTGTCACTTTAATTAATTAAATCAGTTTAATGTGATCTTGCTACATAAAAATTTATATAAAGGATCATAAAACACGGACAGAAATGTGCTATAGTGTTTGCTTTAAACTGCCCATCTAGGCTTTTTACTTAATAAAATTAATTATCAAATTTAATTGATAAAATGCAGTTTATATTTACATAAAGGTTTACGTAAGGTCATATGGCAGAAATATGCAAAAATATGATAATGAATAAATTATAAGATGTATATAAGACAAACAAAATTAGATATTATACCAAAAAGACAAATAAAATACATTTCCTGAGAAAAACAACTTTAAACAAAATTAAATTCTTGGCCATCACTGGCTGCCGAGTTCAGTAACAATTTTGCTTGGTTTTTTTTCTTACAAAGAACTCATGGACGCCGTTAAAAAGTAGTTTTTCCTTTTGGTGTCTTATCATGCCTAAGGCACCAAGTGAACCAGGACTGAAACTGTTGCCTTCTTTTATTTAAAAAAAAAAAAAAAAAAAAAAAAAAAAAAAGGAAAGGTGTGCTCACTATAAGCGCATACATAGCTTTGCTTCATTTGCTTGCCAACCGAAGAAAAAGAGAAAATGTGAATTACACTTATCCTGCGTGCATAGGTCAAATGTTGTAAAATCATAAAAAAAAAAAACGACACAATCAATGATAAACAAAGCTTTCAATATCTGAGAAAACCCTCATGTACTGCAGGTAAATCTGCAGCATTACGGACTGCAAGTTAAGTTTGTTTTTGACGATTATCTGTCGAGACTGTGGGAACAGAAGGTTATTTTCGTTTTCGGATTTGTGGGCGTCAAGCTATCGCTCTCGGTCTATCAGTCTCGTCGCACATAGCGGGTGGTATCACCAACGCTATCGTCTTCAAGAGCAAGAGAAGCTAAAATCCTATAGCTTCCAATTGAGTCTCTGGAGCCTGACAACCTCATTGGCAACCATAGACTCTGACAGCCTCTCATAAACTCAGAGTCGAGTCGAGTGAAGCCAGACGCACACATCCACACCCTCCGTTCCCCCGGCACACACCCTCGACAGGCCTGCCGAAACCAAAGCTTTAAGGCAGGGATTAGTCTGCATAGAGAGGCTCAAAAACAATGAGTGTGCAGCAGACAGCTTAATGGGACAACTGGGACTTCACAGGCAGTCTGACTTCGGGGAGACAGCCTGGCTAAAATGCATTGCAGCCATCCGGCTCAAGCCTAAAGCAAGCATTGTGCTGCGAACTCAACCAGAATATTCTCTGCACCCCCTGGAGCTAAAGATCACGTAGCGCAGGCTAATCTTCAATCCCTGTCGAATGCTCATCAGTATAGTGAGAGGACGCTAGCTTTAGGGCCTAATCTGCCTGTAGGACTCGAAGAATGAATCACAAAAAGTATTTTTCCTTTTGTTTGGCAATGGAGCTTTATATTCCAGGAGATGTCTTGAAACGATAGTTCAACCAATAAATAAACATTCTGTCATCATTTTCTCAAACCTGCGTCCTTCGAAACATGTCTGTTTCTTAATATGCCTTCATAGCAGGATGTTCTTTTTCCATGCAATCGCCCGCAATACAGTATACAAGTCACATCTTTTTTTTATTTTGCCCTTTTCCCTTTTTGCAGCTTGGTCTTCTTATACTTTCATTGTTGAAGACAGTGAACCACATGAGGGTTAGTAGACGATGGCAATTTTTATTTTGGAGTGACCCGTCTCATAAATACTGCAAAAAACTAAAAGGGTAAAGTAAGTATACACAGTACTTCGTCTCTTTCCCCATCATTCCTTTTGACATTTTTTTACTCTTCATTCTATAGCTTTTATATTGCTTTGTGCATGTTTGTTATGCACTGCAAAGCCCCTTTGGGTTGAGAAAGACACTAACCGACTGGCTAAGCTAAATAGTGGTGTTTAAGCATCAATTACTATTCATCAAACATATAGAGAATTGTAGGACTGTAACTAATGACTGTTTTGTAATCGAGTAACTTAAAAATCCAATTACAAATTTTATTTTGAAGTGATAAATATAGACCTAAGCAATCAGCCTTTAAAATGACTTAAAATACATGTATAGCAGCAATGAGGCACTAATAATTAGTTCAAATACAGCAAGCAATTATATGGTTTTACTGAACAAAACATTGTATTGTTTATATTACATAATAACAAATGAGTACAGAGGGCACCAACAGACTGACGATATTTACTGTGCGATCTAATCCTCGATTAATATTGACTAAAAAACATTTAGTTCAAATGTTCACTTAATCTTAAATATTTGCTATTTCTTTATGACAGAAACGCTACATTCACTGTCATTTCTTGAATATGTGGGTGTCGAAACGTGTAAACTCAGAGTGAGAGTTTAGACTTTTACTTTGAAATCGCATTGAACAGTTAGCATAGGAAAAATATTGATGTATGATCATTGGTCGTTGGTATGATGTCGGTTACTCGACAGAGGCAAAATGCAATTGAGGATTTAAAATATATAAGAAAAAATATAAGAAAAAAATGGAGTACTCCAATTGAATCGAAAAACCGTGACAGTCCTAGGGTCTGTTTAATAAAGATTTAAAACTGGGTATGTAACTTTAAATTAAATAATTCCACCGGACAGCTGGTAAAGAAGAGTTTAATGCTGTTACATATCTAAGTAATCAGATATGTAAATAAATATGAATATACTGTATGTTGTGATAGTTTTACATTTCTACGATCTCGAATGCAGACATGGTGTTATGTTTACACGGGGTAATGAAAGAGACGTGTAAAAAAAGCAGTACTAAGTCATTATAATTAGCAATTACTTCCCCACTAGATGCAACAAATGCCTCATTTAAAATTTATAATGCGTTTTTATTGTTTTTGTGTCATAACGCTGGGACACAGCATCAAATTATGGTAAAAAGCGTTACATTTCCAACACTTGCTTGAGGTATTCGGCCAATTACAATGCAGTGGATAGCTGGCCAATCAGAGCTCACATTGCTTCTCCGAACAAAGAGCTGTGTAAAAAAATTTCAGAAACGTGGGGAGTAGAAGAGCAACAATAATGTAAATGTGGAAAATAAACCGCATAAAAACATTGATGTTAATATGATAAACTAACTAAAACTAAAATATATATATATTAAAAATATATATATATTTTTTTAAATCAAAAAAAGCACACAATAATATAGCTAAAAAAGTACACTTATTAAATACAAGAAAAAAGTTAATTCAACATACTATAGAACTTTTGTGTAGAAGAGCACAACCAACAGACTTCAGAATATGTAAAAATGCAGTTGTTTTTTTATTACTGCAAAATAAAATATTGTCAGCAAGTCAAAAATCAGAGTGAGCTGTTGCATGTGCATTCAAAGAACGAATGATGAATGACAACAGCATGAGGTGCACGTTTTCCTCTCTCTCTCCCTCAGAAATCATCTTGCATCTGCTCCTGGAACGAGAGCTGATGTACCTGCAGAGGACTGCCAACAACAAAGGCTGACAATTCCCACCCTCGGGCAACCACGACTGACAGGACAGCACAAAGGGATGAGCTAGATGAAGGTGACATTGTTGCTGAAGATGTTGCTGAAGATGTCTAGTCCTACTTTATGCAACAGAAGTCTCTGAATTCAAACTGTGGCAGAACTGGACCACGGACATTCGCTTAATCGGCTCAGAAAAAAAGATTATGTGTTTGGGTTCTGACTGAGACAGAGCGTTAGACATGAGCCAGAGACATTAAAACACCCCAGACTGGATTGGGTTACAGTGCCCGAACATAATGCGGCCATATAATTTCCTCACAATGTCTGCACCGCCGTCTGGACTGCCACAGCATCACCCCATTTCGATTACAGACACAGAGGGTTATCGAAACCAGGACTTCCTCCAATTGAAATCACACAAGAGCTTTTCAACAGTTCGGTAATGTAAAAGAGATGGAGACCTGTAATGAGAACTCTCATTTCACGCAGTCGTGCCACTTTAAAATTTGTGAGCAATGACCCCTCTATAATAAAAAGCCATTTCTCACAACCTTCATAATGGGCCTTTGCTCAAATGCCCCTGTGCTCTGTCGTCGACTCGGCAAGCATTACTAACAGCCATCAATCCATCTTTATTTAAAAGACTGAGAATATGAGGAGAAAGTGCTAGACCTCTCATTGTGTTACAGAGGGCGGATGAAAAATGGGAGAGACTCGATTAGAAGAGACGGAACGATCGTACGAGAGAAACAAAGACTAAAAGGTGTCAGGGAAAAAGCTGCTAATGCACACAATTGAGGAATCCATCAAACGGCCTCATTTCTCCAAGAAAGTTGGAGTTGGAGTACATTTACAAGCTTTGCCTTCAAGCACAAACGAGTGTCCTTGACAAAAGCATTATAATAAACGTGCTCAGAAGGTGAGACCTGAGATAAACCTAGGCCAGATGAACATTACATATGCCGCATCAATGAATATTCCTCATTTACGAGTCACGCTCAGATCGGGAGAGCTGTGTTCTTCCGTTTAATCCACTTCACTCAATACCTTCATTTGATCATAATGTCAGAAGAAGGCCTAATCCGTGCTTTGGCATTCGAGACGCATCTAATGCTGTTTGCTAATGCGCCTGGGATGCGAATGTAAACGAGCACCTCCAGGGACTCATAAAATGAGAAAACAAGCGGCAAAACAAACGAGAGCAAGATTGATTGAAAGCAATAAGAAGTATCATGAGGCCCTCAAGACTTCACATCTGTGACTGATTGGTAAAGTGGTGCTGACGTGAAAACAGTGCTCCTAATGAGCGGTTACGTTACCTTCACGCTGATCTTGATGGGAAGAGGAATGCCTTCTTTGAGGTCTTTGGTTTTCTCATTGAAGTCTTTGCAGAAGGTCCCGATGGGAATTCCTTTCTGGAAAAGAAGGCATAGGAAAAACATTCAGAAAGGTTTAGACCCATGCACATTTTAGCCCGTTATTCACTGTGGCATTCTTTTGATGAATACCAATAGCCATTTAGAGTGGCTGCATGGTGTCAATCATTCGATAACTCATTGGTGCACTGTGAATGCCTCGGCATGCTTGGATGCCTGCGTGAGTGAGTGAGAAAGCGAACGAGAGAGGCTAGTGGAAGCCTATTTACCCAAGGGTGTGGGTTTGTGTGTGTGTGTGTGTATGTCAGAGTATGGCAGTCATCATGCCTCTGAGACTCCAGATAAATTAGATTCTCTTTCCTGGCCCTTGCCAGGCAGAAAGCTAAATGTATAGCTGACATTAAGTCAACACTGGCTGCCATTTCTCCTGTGCGGCTTCACCAGAGCATGAGTGTTTTCTGTGGGTTGACTGCGGAGGCGGTCGCTAATCTGTAATCTTATTACAGTTGTAAAAGTTTTCCTTGCACTTGAAGGATCCATTGTGACTGGAACAATCGTTTCATCTTGTGGTAGATGTTACAGAGATTTATTTAACGTTCTGAACTATTGGGAAAGAGTTGCTAATGCAGTTTCAATTAAACACCACACTCACGTATCACCCTCAGTTCACCCACTGATCGTTTGATGCATATTGCATGGACAAATGCAAAGAACTACCAAAAGTGGCATTTACTAGCTAATATACACAATAGAAGTTGTGTATGTGAAATAATATATAATTTCTATTAGATAGACATAAATTCTCAGAGTCTTACCATAAACTATCATTCCAGCATTTTGGGTTATGTAATTTAAAGACGTCTTTCATGCACACACACATATATAATATATTTAAAAATTTATGAACATGCTGTTTTGAAATGTAATTTATTCTTGAGAAACAAAGCTGAATTTTCAGCGTACTTACTCCAGTCTTCAGTGAAAAAACAGCATTTCAAAAAAAAAAAAAAAAAAAAAAAAAACTCTTACACATGATTTTTACAAATATCTTCAGTATCAATTTCATGCATTTGTTGTTTAAATAAGTATTCATGTCTTTTAAAAACTTACCCCAAAGGAGCAGTGAATTTCACTTTTCTGTACACATGATCACAGACTGCTGAGCAATTATTAGATTTTTTTCTTGAGGCAACAACCAGGGTTTTGTGGCATTCAGAAATCATTATAAATTTATTTAAATTGAATTTTTAACTAAGCTATGTTAGTATGACAGGATTAACTGTAATGGGATTCTAAATTTCGCCCAAACTGTTATGCATTTCAGATAAACAAACTTCCCTGAGCATGTTAGAACAAAATAAAGTGAGCTTAGTCGCTTTAAATAGGCCAGTCAGACCTTTCCTGCAAGTAGGCGGTTCTTGGCCAAAATAAGCTTTAAAATATAACAGACATTCTGGCAAAGTGAAAGATACATCCCTTATGTGATATATGAGCCAAGACAAACAGCACCTTTTGGCAGCAAAGTAAATTTGTAAAGAAATTCCTTCAAAACACCATTGATGTTTGAGCCTAAGTTCTCAATACTGATGCAATCTTTTCAGATCAGTTAAAGCAAACACTGTCATGTGAGAACAGCAAATATTTCCCCTCAAATCCAGAGGTATTACTGTTCAGCCAGCACGTTGCATAATAATCAAAAAATTTTCAACACTAATGAAATGAAAAACAAAAGCCCCTGATGGCAGGCAGCCCTTCTCCCTCCTGACTTGCTTATTAATAGTAATCCCATGTCAACCCACTAGCATCTCCCCGAGCTCTGACTTCAGCGAGAACAACAGATCTAAGTAAACAAGAAAGGCGGCGGGTGATTCCTAATTAAATATGGATTAATATTAAACCGAGGTTGTTAGGAGAGCCTCAAAAACCCTTGGGCTGCGATTCCATAGCGCTTCTACTTCGTTTTTTTTCCACCCGCTGCTTCATAACTCCCTTTAAAGTTGTTGTTTTTGGTCTGAAAGAAGTTCAAGCAAAGCCACTGGGTGAGATGCGGACAGATCTGTGAGGACATAGCCGTCTGACGATGGGGGGGGAGGCAGGCAGGCAACAAGGATGAAAGGTTATGGCGGTGTACCGACATCAGACACACAAGACAAGACATTCAAACTGTGCCAAACAAAGACAGGTACAATGGAAGAAACCATAGTAATTGTGCTCTGTGTAGCGCTTTTAATAACATAAGTGTGGCCATTATAAAAATGGGAATCTGCCGTTGGTTAAAAAGACAAGGCTTGAAGATGAAGATTTTGCTGGCCATCATTACGAAATAAGCTCCGGATGACCAAGACATTGTGCCTTTAATGGCAGATACATCCACTTTCGAGCTCAGGCCAAATTGCCAGTGTAGCTCTCTAAAAACCAAGATCTAATCATCCAGAAGTCAAGCAGTCCAATTAAACCTCCTCTTTCTTCAAATGCGTTTGATAAAAGCAGGACTGGGAAGAACAAAATGGCTGCAGTACATCACCTCGATGGAGGCGTGCTACCAACCTTGGACACTGCACGTTATTTATTATCGCAGATGAATATTAAAAGTGCTTATCATATCAGTACCCTGTAGGATGAAGCAGCCATTCACGGTGAAGGTTCTGACAGAAGAAAAATCTTGGGTGAATTGTGCGAGAAGATAACCAGTCACGAAAGCTTTCGAAAACAATCATGCTTATAGATCAATTTGTTATGAAATACGTTCTTTGGAAACAAACAACTCTCTAACAGGGAGAATAATTTAATAACCAGACTGAAAACCCCTTCATCTAATATATGTTGTGCATTGCATCTGCATCCGAATTGTGTTTGTGATTCACAAAACAACTCCTTTATTCATTCTTTTCATCAGTTCTCCCGCTTTGCATTTGTTTCATTATTATAACGTAAGCTTTCAGCTTCAGCGATTCTTTTTAACGAGATGGCCGCTGACATGGATGAATGACAAAAAGAGTGAGAACAGGCTCAGAAAGTAAAAGTTGTTTCGAATAACAGGGCACATATGTAAGTGTTGCATATTTCCTGTGAGGACAGAGAAGAACAGTGTTTCGTTGGAGTCACGTCCCCTATGAGAGCAATAATGAAGATCAATACTAACATTCAGAAGGTCCGTTTGACAAAGCGGGTGAAAGGCTTCTGAGAGCTGATGTATGGAGAGGCCATAGGGGACCCGCATGAATAAAGAATGCATGTGTGAGGGCTGCGAGCTCATTCCATTAAAGAGAAGCAAAAGAAAAAGGAGCGCAGTGGTGGGTTCAAGTGGTTCAATCACTTTACAGCAAAGCCTCTAAGGAGAAGGCATTAGAGGACAGTGTGACTTCCAACTAAGTGAAAACCTGCGTAATTAAATGCATGAATAAGAAATTAAGCAAATTAAAATTGTTAACAGTTCACATAAGAAAGGAAAAGAACATTGCGAGGACAGAAAATGCTGGACAAAAGACTTCAGTGATGGGAATTGCTATATATAAGAAATTAAATTACTGCAAAATGAGGCACTTAAAAGGATAGTGCACAAAAACAAAACTTTAATTGCGTTATGTATGCTTCATTCACTCTGATGCTGGTCTTGGGTAACTTTTGTGAAATCTGCAAAGGTGGAGTTAACACTTCCAAGCTTAAAAAGTACCACAAACGTCATTAAAGCAGTGATATTTTAATATGTTTATATTTATTGATATTTTGGTTATTTTTAGTAGTTCCAAATTATTTCATTAGAGTTAGCAACATTATTGAATATTTGCTAACGTTTTTCTTTTAAATTATTATTTCATATGACTTTTGACCCCAACAACAAGATGACATGCATGCAAGGTCAAAAAACACGTTGTCTTATAATATGCAACAATTCATTTTTCCAAACCCCTAATCTGCGGTGACTGGTTCAATTGGATTCATTTTCATGAAGAGTGCAGTGCTGCTTTGTATACAGCTTTACTGGGGAAAACGTTATTCTACCGCATCAAAAGTGGCACCTAGTGGCAAAGAATAAATTTGCATTTTCATTCAGACAATGAGAAAAGATCATCAAGTGGGAAGGCAATATGCTAATATTTCATACTGAAACCAACATGAAATGGCTTGTAATTCGTTTATTAAAGAAATGACTCGTTTCAATGATTTAGAGTTGACTCTTTTTTTTAAGAGACAATAACTGTATGCACGGTGCTCTTTTGCTTTTAAAACTTGGCAGGATGTTTTCATTCACTTAGAGCTGTGTTACACACTGCATAAAAGGTCATTTTCGAAAATCCATAATAGGGGCACTTTAAACATTTTATAGTTTTACTATAAACAACAACAACACTGTATATAACACCTGTATGGTGTTATATTCTAAGTCTCATATTGTCATCCAATATCTCCGTGTGACTAACAAAAAAAAGGAACTCAAAATTTCTCCTTTTGTGTTTGACGAAAGAAAAAAAATCATAGCGGTACATGCGGGCGAGGAGATGACAGAATGATAAATGAATTTTCATTGTGCAGACTAGACCATCCTTCTACCGACAATAAGAAACAAAACGATATAAAGAGTAAAGAGTGGGATAAAGAAGTGGGAGAGCATAACTACAGTTTCTTTCAGAGGGCTCTCTTAGTGTGGGATTTAGAGGACACGGCGCTGCATGTTCCTTCCTCGTGCGCACTGATATGTAACGGTGAGTGAAACAGAAGTGCAAAAAAGGGCGTGTGTACACAAGCATGACAGGGGACGTGGCCTCGGGGCAGCAGGCAGGATTAATTGCCCCTGGCACCCAAGGACGGGCAATTCATTGCCCAAGCCTGAAAGATGGGGGTGAGGTGGGGGCTGTAGAAGAGGGGTTAATTAAACTCTGCAGTGTGAGACACTCTAATTAATTACTCTGGTTCCCCTTCCCTAATTTAATGTGCTGAACTCTTCCCATTTTATTACATTCTTCCCTTTAAGGGTGTCATACAGCTGATTAGCCTCATACCCTCCAACCAGTCCAGGCGGCCCGATATGCAGTTGGACGCCTCCGGAAAGAAATGGACAAGGCTTTCTACTGGGAAGGGTCCTGTTTTTGGGTGCAAAGAGGATTAATGATTCACGGGCAATCATAGAACGTTTGCATCAGATATTGTGGAATCCTAGCATAAAAAGTTTGTCAGAATGGCTAATGGCTTTATCTTTGATCATCCCAAATTCCCCTGTACCCTCAAACACATCTAAAAACACATCTCTTTTTTTAAAAAGTACAAACAGTGATGATTAATGCGTTCAAAGCGAATGCCACAAGGCGAGACGTGCCACCGGGGACACATTATTTTCGGGTCAATTTTACGGTGCATTTTTACAGCCAATATTGATAGCTACTTCAGTCGGAAGGAAAAAAATAACATGTTGCTCCTCTAGTTGAGGATGCAGCCTCACTGCGTCCTTGAATATGAGGCGTGCTGCCTTGAAATCAGTTTATTACAGCAGAACAAACAGATTTATTTACAGATATTAAAACGCAGGGTGAAGGTCTAAGACACAGCGGCATTGAAAAAGTTAAAAAAGGACAATAAATGCTCTGAAGGAGCCGTATCTGTGCTGATGTCTAGCGTCTGATGGAAATCAGCTAGTGTGAAAAGATTTCATTAAACGTATGTTATTAAAGTAAAGAGCCCAATTCCTCAGACCCGCTCTTCAGAGAATTACATCGCATCAGAGAATGTCTTATCTTATCGTAGCTTTGCAACATTGCAGTTGGTTAATCAGGAAGACTGATAATTAACAGAGTATCATTATCAGTTGAGCCAGGGTTGGTTTTAACAGTAAGATTTATAGATATTTTAAGTTCCATGAATAAAAGGAAGGACTTTAAGGTGCGCATTTACGATCAAAAACAGTGTATCAAGCTGTGCGTTCATTGGGAGAATCTTCCAGTGGGTAAGACAGATTGTCTCGCTGTGGCTGGAGAGCAAGTGTGGCGTCAGCTAAGAGCTCTAATGCGTAGCAGATGGATGCAGCGAGGAATGTCTTGGGACGAGCTTCCGCCAGTGCACACCTGGGGCACCAATCGGGCCCGTAACATTTCCAAAAGGCTATTTTTTTTTTTAATCTTAACCAACTTTATGTGGGTGAAAGTGTTGACTCTGCACTGCTGGACTCTTGTTGTCTCATTTTCTCCGCCGTTCTCACTCCCTCTGTGCTGAAAGCTAGCCAGATCCGAGTGACCTTCAACCACTTCAGCCCCACGGGGAGAGGGAGAGAGAGAGAGGTAGAGAGAGAGAGGTAGAGAGAGAGAGAGAGAGAGAGAGAGAGAGAGCAAGAGCAAGAGAGAGCGAGAGCGAGAGAGAGAGGGAGGAAGAATGGAGTAGTGGGTGGGGCTTAGAAAGGCAAAAAAAATATCAAAGGCAAGGAATGGAAAATGTCTGGAAACCAGTGGTGCGCATAGATGGCTTGACAAGAAAGATGACTTTGCCTTCTCTATGCCTTTCTTTCCCATCTGGCTGATTAAAACACCAAGATGACCCCCTCACCATGAATAAATGAGGTGAACATTGTAAAGAAAAAATATAAGACGAGTAACCTTTGATTTCACGTAGGCCACAAAGAGAATGGAAACTGGCCTGTCAGAGCAGTTGTGGCAGAAATTTAACAGATAATGAGATTCAGCTCAATCTCCAGTCACACTGCTGCTCTGATCATGCAAGAGCAGTTCCTACCTCAAACTCATTAATATTAAGTTTCCGCATCAACTTTTTCCTCCTTATTCTACATAATTAAAACAGACCGATGTGTGCATTTTTTCAAAGGGGCCAGTGCATGTAAAATCAGACAGGGCTGATGTAGAACCATATTACGCTCAGAGCTTGCTTGTTTCTTCAGCATTTCATATTTTTCTTCAGCCCCCTGAAGTATTCATTATTTCCAACAAATGTCTTTTCTGGGATGCCATGTTTAGAGTATGATATTTCAAGAATTATGATTGCCTGGCTCACAGGAATTGGTAGATATATAGAAAATCTTGTTGCTTTCAGGTCCAAATGATTCAGCCTCTCTTCTGGGTACAAATATTTTCGTAATTGGCTCCAAAAGTTGCAAAAAGTTTCTTGGTGTGGGTTGCGTTGAAGCATTAATTGCATCCATATACACAAATAAACAGTGTCAAATATGTTTTGAAATTAAAGCATAAGCATTGATTGTCAGTGATGTTTATCAAAAACGTGAGATATATTCTCAGTTCAATTCTGTAGGCTCAATATAAAGGACTAAGTTGGAACTGCCTAGCTACAATACCTAACAATACATGTGCCTTTGACCAATTGTTGCCACTTTTAACTTCTTCTAAATAAAGTTAAAATCACCCTGTGCAGATCTTTTTTGTATTATCTACAGTACCTAAAACTACAGGCATGGAAATAGGTCTATAGGTGACCTGTTTCCAAAAAAATAAATCAGCTTTTATTAGGCCACTGATGTGCCTGTACATGATTTAAACTGTTTCCGCCACTAAAAATAAAATTTAGAGAGATAAAAAGTGCAATTTAAAATAAAAAGACTGCATTAGTAAGTCACGCAACGCAGTCACCCGTCTTCAGTTAGGCAGTTAACCCAGGGGACCATCTTTGCAATTAGTTGTTCAAGATAATAATAATAATAAAAAAAAAGAGTTTTAAATGACAAACAACCAATCTGTAAGGACCTTCTAGTTCATCTCAGCACACAATCATTCGTCACTAACAGCAGGGACATCGGGGTGTTGTTTTCTCCAGCCTGGAACAATGTAATTATCATAGCAATGATTGCACTAGCAGCAGTAATTAGTATCGCGGACCCTTCCGGATGGTGACTCCCATGCAATATGCACGAGGCCATTCAAATATCCCCGCCTGCTATCTGAAGTGAAATCCGAGAGGCTTAGAGAGAACAACTAAGCGGGAGAGTTAGAGAGCGAGCGAGCGGAGGGAGGGGTACGAGCGCACGTCAGCTGCCTACAAATGACACACTGCAATCATAAACTGTCTCGCGACGCGTTCTTTCGCGCCTTTTCGTTGGCGAAGTAAGAAGAAGACACCGTGGCACTCGGAGAAAAGCGGCTTCCGTTACCGATTCGGCGGATAAGACGTTTCTAGCGCACTTCTGAGGGACTTGCACTCTCCTCAGCCCCCCCTCAAAAAAGCTCCATCGCAGCCGCCTGTGAGTCTGGATGGACCGCGAAGGATCCTGCCGGAGCTCGAGCCGAGATAACGGAATTAACCCCACGCCGATTATATAAGGATTTTGCGACAAAGAAAGTCGGGAGACGTAAAGGCTCGCTAATTCGCCCGAATCAACTGCACGCCAGGGTTTATATTATGGACAATGTAGTCTTTGAGCTCGGCGTGGCTGACTTCTCTGGATTATTTTCCACGTTTAGTTATGCTGAGCAGCGGTTCAGTGTTATTACTGGCGCGATTCTGGACACTGGATTTAGATGATATCGTCTTGATGCCCGCAGGTTCGCGCTGGTCAGTAGATTGAGACTGCCGTGTGAAGTCTTCATGCTGTGGGGTAAATACACTCTCTACTTCATCTAAACCCGCTTTACGTGAAGTTCTGCTCTCTTGCAACTTGATATTCAATTATTCATGCAGCCTTCAAGTCTGAAAGTTCAAATGTTTCGAGCTCGCTGGCGAGATTGGCACCTGCCAGTTCGGATGGGCAGGTCCTAATGCATTGACACCTGTCGCAATATGGTGATATATTGAAGTGGCACAGGTCTGATCACACATGTCCTGCGGTGGCAGCAGCACGACACTTACAAGCATCAAGACAGATGATGCCATTTATTCGCGAACGCTGATGCTCTCACTGTACAGATGATCTTCTCTGTGTGGGAATGGCTCAATGGCACATTACCGACGGACATTTTCAGCCGTTTACTCGTAAATGAGGGCATGTGGCATGAGTCCAGCAGAGAGCATCTCCAAGAATGAGAGGTAGACGTGATTATGGGCACTTGCACACAGCAATTAAACATTTACAATATTTATCACGCTATATTTAACCCAGTAATATTGACCGGTCACTTCAGAGTGTTAATTAGGAGAAGCTTTTACGTTTCTTCTTACATTGTCATGCATTACTTCATTGCATTACTTATCCTCTAAAACCCTGCATGCATAGTTCAAAATGCGGTCATCATTCATGACTTTTTTTTTCTCTCCATATGTGGAACATAAAAAAGCTTTCTTCTTTTAATGGTCTCTTCTTTTAATGGTTTGGTTACTAAGATTATTCAAAATGACTTCTATTTGGTGAACTATACCCCTTTAAAACAATTCAAATAAATAAAATAGGTTAGTTGCGTTTTAGTGTTTGATAGTCACATTTTTCAAAATTCTGCTTTTAGACACAATAAATGATTGCTATTGCAACATTCATAGCATATGCATTAGTGCCTGTACATCAAAAGACTATTCAAGGCACATCTTTCGTTGACTTACTAAATACAAGTTCAGATCAAAGCACACATTTGTACAGCAAAATTGCATAAAATTATGCACTGTAACCAGCAGCCTTAAGCCATCACTTATGCTTAAAGATGCACTGGCTGTCAGTGCTGATGTTTAGTTATTATGGATGTGCCTGGAGAAAACAACACAGCATCTTCCAAGTGACTTGATAACCTGATGAATTATGGGCTGACAGTGAAGTAAAAAGATAAACTCTGCACCTACAGGCAACCCTTCTGGGTTTCAATTCTTCTTCGTTTTAAAATAACTTCTATCATTTTTCTGATTGAAAAAAAAAAAAAGTGTGTCCTTTGCAGAAGCATTTTTCTCCAGGATCCCGTGGCCCGAGTTCAACACTCATAGTCTGAGATTATTGGATTCAATTGAATTCCAAAGCAGAAAATCAGTAACAGAGACAAAATTAAAGTCTACATTCAAAATCAGATATTAGTGACGCACACTCCCTTTTCATTCCACAGAGCTCACAGAAGATTAATCATTCTAGGTCATTTACCAACATACTCCCTTCATTTCCTCCACACTTCCTATTAATGCGTTTAATTTCTACAGTTCCCAAGCTATGAATATATTTCCATTTCCATTCTCATCAACAATTCTCCAACATCACATCTCCCTTTTCCCAAAGCACATCGCCTGTGCTTTTTGTGTTATACTCGTCACTCTATCCTTCTTCATTTCCCTCAGCTTATTTATGAACTATTACCATCATACCGTAACACTTTATTAGGTCTGTAAAAAGCCAAGGGAATGAATCACCATCATGCTCTCGCCGTCTCTCTCACTCCATTCATTTTCCATTTCACCTCAAACTTTCTCATGTATCCACGCCTAAATGTCAAAAATGACATTTCTGTCATAATTTACTCTCACTCATATCATTCATTTTTTGGCGAATTGTTCTTTTTGTGTAGTTGCAAGTAGAAAAATCCAAAACAAAACGTAGCAAACCTTTATCTTAAACCCTGTTGACACCTGTACATCCACAACAGTAAGTTTTTTATTTGAAAAGCCATCAATCTGAGGTGTTGACATTTACGTCAGACGCAAATGGTCAGATGGCTGTAGTGCAGCAGCCACTGAATTCATCCGGATGAGAAGGCCTGCATTCGATTTCACCATAAAGTCCACAATCATTTCTCTACATTAATCAATACCACAGTTTTACACTGTCCGTTGCTGAAATATGGCCTGAGGAAACATGAATAAAATCAACATCAGTATGCGGTGTTATGACAACACGTCTCGGACAGTATTAAGATTGAGCGTCGCCATTTTGCAGGTGGCCTTATGCACCCAGAAGCTTCATTTTGTAAAAGAAACCAGAGAATCAGACTTGATCAAGTCATGTTTCATACAGAAGCTAGAGGCAAATAAATACAGAAAACCACCAGCATGGAAGGCAAGCCATGAGGAAAGAGGGCTTCGAAAGGGTGTCTGGGTTCCCTTCAATATAATTAATTAATAAAGGAAACACGGGTTGACATAAGTGCTATATACTATGCAGAAAACCTGGGACACTTGAAAAGATGAAGGGATTAAAATTTTCATGAGCTGAAAAATCATATTTAGAAAGACAGAGAAAGAAAGAGAGTTTCTGGCATGTTCTATTATATCTGAGGCATCAAGTAGGAAAAATAAATTTCACTGGAAGCAGAAAGATATGTTTTGGAAGTGATGAAAAAAAAAAGACCCTGACCACCCTAATACCCCGTCTAAAACAAGCAAATCATTCAGTACTGCCACAAACCTCATCTTGCTAATCCAGTCAATGTCACCGGCTTTGTAAACTGAACAAGCCTTTGAAATGCCATGAATTGTAAAATAGCCCAGGATTGCAAACTACATTTGTCAAGACCTTCGGTACAGACATTCAGCAACTACCTTTGATATTAAAGGCAGAAAATGAAAACCTCTCCCATTTAAACATTGACAAACAATGGTGTTGCTTCAAGGGAAAGCATGAATAGTGTATTGTTGACCTGCACATTGCAGAAAATCATGCAATTTGCTCAGTCCATAAAAATGGACGAGAAGGCCATAAATAGTAATACGTACATGCACGTTCAAGGCTTTGAAGATATATGGCCAATTTACTCGGAAATTGCACTTTTCTCTGTACGTTCCAGACTGGTAATAGCACATAATCATGCAGGCCATGTCCTTATCAGGATATAACCTCTACAACCATCCTCGTCTCTTTTCTTAATGAGTCATCAGAGTCTGACTATGTCCTTGTTTCTCCTTCTTCCTCAAGCATGTTGCCCTCGCCCCAGGTGTGCGTGTCTACTCTGGTGACAGTGAGCACGATGGCCGTGGTCGACCTCTACCTGCTGGAGCAGAGCATGCTGGGACCTCGAGGCGGAGCCCGTCCTGCAGTATGGCCATGTGTTGCCGTCGCGCTGGGTGACCTGTGCTTCCTGCTGGCGCTGCGCTTCGTTTCCGCCGGTGTGGTTTCGGAGGCTCGCTCTCCCCGCCGGGGCTTCGCCAACGCTCTGTGGTTTCTCTTCCTCTCTCTGCTGCAGCTGAAGCTTTTCTTTGTGTGTCAGAACTACAGACAGGAGCGACGACCCCCGGATCCTCTCGCCCGCAAGACTCTGACTCTTCTTCTTTCTGTGTGCCTGCCCTCGCTGTTTCTCATCCTGACGGGAGCCGATTACATGACTCCGCTCAGAAGGAAGCAGGAGGTGCGCAGCCGGCTTCTGTGGGTGGTGGTAGACTTGCTTGATGTGTTGGATCTGCAAGCCGGGCTGTGGGAGGTGCAGGGAAGCGTGGGGGTACCTCTTTGGGTGGAGGGTATAGTGTTCTTTTACTGTTACGTACTGTTGTTGTTGCTGCCATGTGTGTCGCTCACAGAGCTGGGTGCCACTGCGCTGCCTGGTCTCCAGGCGACTCGGAAGGAGGCCATCTATCCGTGGCTCAGCCTGGTCACCATTAACCTGTTCACGCTCGTGCCCAGAGGGGTCGGAATGCTGTGGTACAGAGACCCACGAGTGTCCACCGTGTTTCTCGGGAAAAACCTGCTGGCTCTTGCGGTGAAGTTGAGCTCTGCCTGGGAGAGGCACAGAAAGGGCAGAGGAGGGACGCAAGGCACAGGAGCCGCCTCAGGAACTGGAAATCAGCCTCGAGGGGCAACATCGGAGCAAACCACGGAGCAGGAGCAAGAGTGCACGTCTCCAGTGCCGTCTTCTACACGCTACCACACGCTCTCACGCACTCACGGGCACAGCCACTCGCTCTCTCACGTCAGCTTAGACCCCACCGAAACCTCTTTGGGACCGGCTTACATTTCCCACGAGCTCTAGAGGTCATAAGAGCCCCGAAACTGCCAACAACCGGAATTTGTAGGCTCATAACTATCCCTGGAGTCTCTGTGCTTTTGGCAAGATTAGCAGAGATAACTCACCGTATTAGCACACTTTGTAGTTTGTACAGCTGATGATTTGTAAAGCCAAACACGAGCAGCCTGCTGCGGTGTGAAGCTCCCAGACAAAAATGATAATGAGGGGGGAGGGGGTGGGCTGTTTTAATTAAGTGCCTTCTTAAAAGAGCAACAATTAATATTGTTACTCTTGTTCGTTTTGGTGTTCATCAAGGACTTGAATTAAATCATGTACTGTGAAGCATGACCACTGTTAATATTCCACTCTGTAATAAAAATATTTCATAGACACCTGCCTCCACCATTGTTACCGGGTCTCAGTCAGACACTTAATATGTTGGTCTGACATGTGAGACAGAAGAAGCTTTGAAGTAAATTTTTGGCCAGACCTGTCAAACCTAATGACAACATTTCAAAAACTATATGGGATGGAACTTCATTTAAAAATCACAATTTTTATGGTTGGTCCTCACAAACAAATTAATCCATTCCTCCATCAACGACATGGGCATTTCACAGTTGGGCAAACACAGTAACGAATGTATTCGTCAATCACTTTTAACAGTAAAACTACCCACAGTAACATACAGTGAGGACCAAAAGCCTGAGACTACGAGTGAAAAATGCTTCTGTTTTGCACTTTTAGAAACGTTCATTACTAAATACATTTCAGGACAAAATTGACTTTAGAGATTCTTTTAATCTTTACATATTTATATTATCCCTGGTTATAATGACAGCAGCACTCGAGCTGCATAAACTCAAGAAGTTTGTATCTATACCAGCGCAGAATAAAGCACAAATGCTCTTTTGGATAATAGGAAGCAAATGTCTTCATCCATCTGTACGAAGATTTCACATGTCACCAATTTTTCAAAATCCTGAAACTCTGTTTATTATTTAGATTCAAATTACAGTTTTTCAATGTTGTCTCAGACTTTTAGTCCCCTGTATGGGCAGTTTTAGGCATCTGTACACAGAATAGACAGTGATGGTTCATTAATCTCCACCTTTAAACGTATCATAGTTACCACAGCATGAAGCGTCCTCTCCATTGTGGTGACCAATGACAGATCTGTATGTATCAGAGTATGATGTTAGAGAGGGACGCACTTTCTGATGTGGTGATAGAGAATGAATCCTGGTGCAGATTATGGTGGGGGGGGTTGGGTATTATTCACTCTCCATCAGCAGCCTCTACAATCCCCCCCCAACTGCTCTGATAAACCATTATTACTCATATTAATTGAAAAGGGACTCATTTATCAAAGAGCTAAGAGCTTATACCGCATTTCATTCATGATTTACATGGAATATTTACAGAACATAAAAGCGGACAAACTTGCATGACAAATGCTAAAAATAAGCCTAGCTATAAATTAATTGAATTACAGGATGCAGTTCCACATGAAGCTGATTTAGCTTCAGATGTATGTCAGACATATGAACCAGACCAGAATGCCATTTCTCAGCCTTTCATCTCTCTCTCTCTTCCTCTCTCTGTTCATTTAAAATGCACACCCTCCATGTTATGTCCCCTGCTTTCCAGTAATGAAAATAAATCAGTGAAAGGAACAGAACTAGAAGGGTCAGACATGCACAATGTATGCTGAGTGAATATTTCACCCCAAAATTAAATGTTTTGCATAACAATTTTTTTTAATAAAAATATTGGGGTCACCAAAGCTTTTTTGTATCTGTTAAAAATACAGTAAAAACAGTAATATTGATGAATATCATTACAATTAAAACTTTTCTGTTAATACTTACATTTTAAACTGTAATTTAATACGTAATTTATTCCTGTGAGAATCATTATAATATGCTGATTTGCTGCTCAAGAAACATTATCATCAATGTTGAAATCAGTTTTAATATTAATCAGTTTAATATTTTGGTGGAAACCGATGCATTTACTTTAAAGATTCCTTGACGAACAGAAATTTCAAAAGAACACCTTTTACAGTATGCATATATAATTTATGTATCTATATAAGCTTAAGAAAAAATAAGAGTTAAAACGTCTGTAACACATAATGATAACTTTCAGGCAAATGATCCCATTCTTAACATAAAAATAATGTCTTATCGCAAAAAATACATAGTAAATATATCGATTTTCTTTTGATTTTTAGGGATGAAATGAGATGTGAACTTGTTTCAGAAATTCACCCATTTACCTCAACTGAGCACAGTGTTAGTCTGCCTGGTCTCCATGTACAAAACACTTGAACTATTGTCTTATACACCCCTCTTTTATTCTGTCCTCTGTTTCTCTCCTCCATCCGGCTGAGTTAATTTCTCTCTGGACTGTAATTACTCTCCTCCACAGAAGCTGTCAGTTTCCCCCCTCTCCTCCAGAGCTCCCTCTTTTATTTCTCTCGTTTGTTTAAATTTGCCCCCCGGCCGACAGGCAGCCTACCTCTATGCGCTTACCCTGTCAGGGATGGTTAGGCAGACGAGAGAAAAAACGAAGGAAGGAGAAAGCGGGAAGATTAAAGGGCCAGAGCTGTAAGCTGAAGGCCTGCTGCCTGCAATTTATTTACAGTTTAATACACATAAAAGTTGAGCCAAAGATGGCAGCATAGGCACAAAGGCAAAGCAGAGCTCAAACAGAGCTGACAAGAGCAGGGGTAGACACATGCTCAAACACGCGACTGCATGTGTTTAACTGACATATGGTGCCGCTCTGCTTGACTGATGCTCATTACACCTCATATTTAGTTCACAACAGCTTTCTTCAGCAGGCAAGCACACTCAAGAGGCCAGGTTGACTCGCACTGGCAGAAGAAAATGTGTCTCATTTATTATCATCAGGATGGGCAAGGGACTGTAATGACATCATTGCAGCTGTAATTAGCTTGTTAGTTATGAATGTGCTTTACATATGTGAACAGAGGTAAGCCTGTGTCAACATTTGGCTAAACGGTTTGCCCAGACAGTCCCTATGGTGGAGGAAAACATGGCTGTAAATGAATGAAATTGGATGTTTGTTACTGAACGTTCAACTGCTTCAGAAGGCAATTTCAAACGGTCAAAGCTATAGAGCAGTGACAGCTGACATGCTCGTAACATAGCACTGTTCACACCGTGGCGCTTTCTTGACCACAAGAGCAGTGGTTCTCAGCCTCTTTAACTCCGAAGACCACCATTACAAGCAGCAATATTCAAATGCCAGACACTCTTATTTTCTGTCTATTGAAATATGTAATTTCAGGATTCCAACAGTAAAAACAAAAATGTGTTTTTGTAGGCTAGCTCATAAGTTAATATCTCTCTTACAAAAAACACAACAGGGTTTTCTTTTGGCTTTTTGGATTATTCCAAAAATTAATCTCTGTGACCAACAAAAGTTTCTAATTATAACCTGCTTTGTTCATCATGGTAATCTTCACAAATTTCCTTGTGAATTAATTTATGAAATATTAATATTGTCTTAAAGGGATACTCCATGCAAAAAAAAAAACATTTTTAAAAATTAAATAATCGTTTTATCAAAATCCTATTAAGAATGAGATGTGCTAAAATTAATTGGAAAAAAAAAAAGAGCTGGTTAAGAACCACTGCAAAGCAAAGACCGCAAACATAATAAAGAATAAAATAATGAAGCAGGAAATCAAATCAGTGTTGAAAGATAGAGGTCTAAAAGCTTACCTGTCCTAGGATGGGGCCCAGTGGAGGCCCAGGAGCTGCCTGGCCGGACCTTAAAATTGCTTTGATCACAGATCCAGTATCCACCTTTTTCACCACCCTGGCTGCTTTAGATATCTTCGACATTGTCTAGGTGTCTGGCCTGCCACACGTCTGTCCGTCCCCTTTGCCTGTTGGGAAAGGTAATTATTGAAGTCTCCTTAATTCATTAAAAATTCAACAAAAAAAAAAAAAAAAAAAAAAATCAATACATGTCCAGAGGTTGAAAAGTGAGTTACACAAAAGCTCTCCAATCCATAAAAGCTCTCCCAGGAGTGCATGGCGGCCTTATCTCGAGACGCTGTAAGTGAAGACAGTCGCGAGGCGAAGTGCTATGAAACCTCAGGCCCTTCAGAGATAAGGGATAAAAGCACAGGTGCGTCACGCACTCGAGGAGCTTCTGTGCTTGGCTGCCTTCAACGATTCCCTGCACTCTGCTGATCCATTACGGTTAGCTAGCGCTCTATGGGTCCAGATCAGGAAGGGTCGATGGAGCAGATTGGACGGTAGCCACCGTTCAAGCTCCAAAACACGCACAGAATTAGCGTCAAGCGCAAGGGCGAAAGAGTGGTACCTGGTTTTTCCATTCAAGACGGAATTCAATTACATGATTCAATCAATTAGTTGAGTGGTGGAAATGGCCTGAAACATATGCGCTCAGGGAAGCATGAGTCATAAAAACCACACCCCGTAATCTGATATACACCAAAGGCAATAGAGCCCATTACGCATTCAGCCGATCGCAGCCTGGCTAATTACAAATATAACAGAGAACTTGACTCATTCTGTGACAGTTCAAACCAGGTGAAAACAATATCTCCAAATTATTCACAGCGCTCCGTTCCCAGGTTAACCCGACTATTTATATATTCATAAATGCAAGGGAGATGAGGACGGAGGTGAAATAAACACACCTCGCTAGCCACACGCTGGAACGCGCCATTGGTTTTAATGCCAGGTTAATCCTCGCATCTGTGCGCGCAAGGAGACGAGCAAGGAGAGCTTTTCGCGAACGTCTTGGATCTCAGAATACACAGGCTATCTGTGGAGAGCAGAAGCAGCAGATATAGGCAAAAATCACACCGCGTTAAAAAATTATTCTCAGGGTTTTCTTTAAAATGCCAATCACATGCTGGCCTTCATTTCGCCGTTCTATTTCATGCTGTTCTCCAAACATATTTTGCCGTTTTAAAAAGCATGCTGAAGCTCAAATCAATTTAAGAGGCAGTCGGGGAAGGTTGGGCTGCTGGTAAACCTCCACTTCTTGGCAGGTGGTCCAACCGTTTTAACATATTCAGAAGCAGAAGAGGACAATCAACAATCCTGTGAGCTGAATTGAAGCAATTTATTCGGAACATTGTGTTTGGCACCAATTTACTTTTTTTGAGGGACGGTTTACTTGGTGTCGACAATAACAGTGTTTCTGACTGTTTTGAAGAAACATGCATGAAATTTCTTCCCATTTAAAGCAACTCTGTTGACGTGATGGGGATGTAAAATACACGATGAAAGAAAAAAAGTCTGAGGATGAATGACTATACACTGCAGGCATGTTCTGTCAAACTTTGCCGTGCTCGCTAGGTTTCCTGCTTTGAAGCACTCTTTGGCTTTTCAAATTAGATTAAATTGCTTGGGAAAAAACATTTGATATTCTCAAGAACAAAAACATGTTTTGTTTGAAGTACTGCGATTAGGAAATAAGAAACAGCATGTACACACTACCTTTGTAGCTTACGCCTGATAAGATTTCAATTTTAAGTCTCTTATGCTCACCAAGGTTGCATTTCTTTAAACAAACTTTTTGAACGTATTTTAAAATAGCAAGGCAGAACTTCCATCAGCCATTAAACTCAGGGTTATGTGATCCTTCAGAAATCATTTTAATGTGCTGGTTTGCTGCTCGTTTCTTATTCTTATCAGTGTTGCAAACAGCTGTGAAATACTGGGGACTTGAAAATACAGCTACTGTATGACCTAACAGCATTTTACCCAGGGAAAATAATGATTTGATTTGTTTACCATTTCAGATTTTAGGCTCATTTAAGGATCTGGAAATGCTGAAACCATTACTGCATGGCACATCCGTATCTGTTTGTTTGCTACAAATGAATCTTTATCCAATATGATTCTATTCTACGTTCTTTGAACAGAGAATAATGAAGTAGGTGCACAAACAATTGCTTCCTGAAAATGAATTGTTGCAATGTTTCACGCTGAAGTATCTTGGCCATAACAATGATAAAAAGGAAATGCCAAGCTCTGGGATTTTAAATTGCACTGGGAAAATAGGGCAATATACCATTAG
Source organism: Puntigrus tetrazona (assembly GCF_018831695.1). NCBI lineage: Eukaryota > Metazoa > Chordata > Actinopteri > Cypriniformes > Cyprinidae > Puntigrus > Puntigrus tetrazona. The sequence goes on from NC_056712.1 coordinate 16,419,268, forward strand.
CAATAAATGAACGTGGCTAAGGTTTATTTATTTATTTTGTTAAGCATTTTGTCCATTGCCCAAAAAAAAAAAAAAAAAAATTGGATGTTAAAAATCCCTGGACTCGGTAAAGTGAATTAATATCTTAATGCAAATTCAGAGAAAGCAGTAACGCAAGAAAAAACCTCAGAGACCTAAAGCAGCTCTGTTCTGTCAAACTTCAGTTCAAAGGGATAAAAGCAGGTTTCAGGAAAATGAAATAGTCAAGGGAGTCAATGGCATTAGCATGGCTACATCATTCGTGATTTAAGATGACAAAGAGAGACAGGACTCTCTTTATGAAGTGATTTAAGAACCTCAAAATCATTCCCTCTGCAGCTTCACATTTACATTTATAGATTTACAGCTCCACTTTTGAAAGCCAGCCAGTTCATTTGGATTCTCGTTCTCTTGATATATCTGTTTTTGGTTTGAGACAAATTGAACTTGCAGACATGGGAAAACATGTTTGTTGAGGCAAGAATAGCCCATTTAAAATACTGCTGAACAAGCGATTGTGGTTTTCGCAAAGTAGACAAAAGCTGGAAAATAAATGAGGAGGAAAGTGTATAAAACATTTACGCATAGCAGAAATGACTGGTAAAATGATTTAATTCCTTCTACCAGCTTGCACAAAATGGGAAGATGTGGGGAAAACTGGCCTTCCTGCTTTCGCTGTTGTGTACAACAGTAAATGAAAACATTTGCTCGCTAAATGCGGCTAAATGAAGCAGCGCAGACACAAAACTGAGATTCTGTCCTCCTCAAATAACAAACAATGGTGCAATACAAGTCACAATTCAGCAAGCAGGCTGCTGTTTCGGAATTCAGCTCAATTCCTCTGATGCCCTGCAGGTGCATATTGATTTTGACAAGACCGCAGAGTATAATTTGTGATAACCTCAGCAAAGAGCTAAACTGCCTTCTAATTTACAAGCAGAAAAAGGTGGGAATACTCAAACGACATTGAAGCATCACTACTGTGTCAAATATAACATCATTAACAACACGGGTTTCAGTCAACAAATGTAAAAAGGTGGGAATATTCTGGTTTAATTAGTGATAAAGAGTGTGTTTTAGGTCAACTATCCGCTTAGTATCTTACTCTTTGCTTCCCTCTGAAAATGTTTTTTTTTGTATACGTTTCCACCCCAAGGACAAATTTATAGTTTTAGTTTGCATAAAATAGTTACCGAATTCCATTCCATCCTTTCTCAGAATAAAGCAGTCTGCTTTCTGCTGCACCTTCACAAAATGGAAATGAGCAACAGCGCAGAGCGGTTTCTCTGGCTCTCTCACAAAACAGGCTCGGAGGTGAGCTATTGTGTCAAAAGGCAGTCTTTCACAACATCCAGCTCTGAAATGTGCCACTCAAACTGCAGAGATCACACTTAAAACAATCAAGGGCCAAAATAGACTTCAGGCACCATATTTAATCCAGACCCTTTATTTTATTTACAAATATCTCAAAGACCCTTTAGACCATTATACTTCATCAACATATCAAAAAACACACCCAACCTGCAGCGGTGTCAGGATAACAACAATAAAAAGCATAATAATAACAATAATAAGAATGAACAGCAATATCACTGTACTGAATAATACGGCACATATTATGGCTACATAAATCCAGTTCATTTTAAACAATAGTCTATTTAATCTAACAACATTTGTGACCAAAATGTACTTGTGGGGTTGCATGCTCCAAAAGGGCTGTTTTTGACTACAAAATGAAAACTAACTTGGTTCAATGCTGAACGTTTTACGTCGCCAAAGCACGCATCCACGTGACCACAGCTGTTTAAATCCCTGTTTGCCCTTTGACGGATGCTGTCTGTCAAAACTCTATAAAATGAAGCATGCAACGTCTCCCAATACACATGCAGCTAACATATTTAGTACTTTAAAGCATAACGAGCACATTAGTAAATAGTGGAAAACCATAATCCTTCATTTAAACAACCGATAATTACAACCCGTGCAATTTAAGCATTGCTGTGTTTTGTAATTTCACACAGTTTAAAGAACGGAATAAAACGCTTTTTGAAAAGATAGAATTAGCAGTCACGATTGTAATAACAGAGCTTTAAAATAACAACGCATCATATAGCACATGAAGGTGTTTTACCTAAAGATGCTTAATGAGCAGCTTCACGTACAAGACACAAGTCGCATTTAATTACGATATAAGTAAAGATATGGTTTACATTACCTGCTGGTTTGATGATATGTGCTCGCGTACACCCGAAAAAGGACCTTCACGTTAGTATTTAAACCATGCGCGCTGCCATGTTGCCTTTGCTGTCACTTCAGACGGTTTGGTGAAACCAGAAAGACTGCCCCCATACGGACAGGAGGAGTATTACACCTATACATACAGGAGGAATGTCGTATTTATATAATGAATGTTATTCGTAGGGAACGCTACATAACATTTAAATATAACATAAATCACAGTGTTTATCTGAAGTGTCGTCAGTGAAAACCAATGAGCGTTTTGCATTTACTGGGCTTCAACACTAGATGGCGAAGCGACCCTTTTCGTCGCCTGTCAAACCGCCCACGTGAGCATTGCGTCATTTCCCGTGCGCCCCAGACCGTGTTGCATGAACCGTGTGCTGGCTCGCTGCTTTTGTTGTAAGATATCTCCGCTTGTTGTCACATAGCAACATATAAAGGGGCCCGTTGTTAGAATAGCTGTTGTGATGGCTGAAGCGATTCAGAAGAAGTTACAGTCTGAGTTGGAGAAATATCAACAACTGCAGAAAGGTATGCCATCACAGCGCTAGCTAGACAGCTATCCATGTTAGCAGTCCTCCCAACACTCTCTGCGTCTGCATATTGACTCGCATTTGAATCATATTTTACTTTAATGCACAAAGAAGTGCCTGTAATTACAAATTAGGCCCCCGAAGAATGACTGATTGAGCTTGTTAGTCAATGTCTTGAACTGTCATAATGATCACTAACGCATAATAGTCACTAAAAAGTGTTTGTCTTTGTAACGTGTTCGATTAATACAATGTATATTTTATATAGCTTTGTATTCAAGTCGTTTTATTTTCCACAGATGTCAGTAAAAGTATGTCAGCGAGACAGAAATTGGAGGCACAGTTGACCGAAAATAATATTGTTAAGGAGGTAAGATTACAGTGCATCTTCCACATTTATGACATGCTACATTACCTCATTATCACATACCTTTTTAAAAAAAAATTATGCTTTACCGCATGTCGTCCCTTTGTAGGAGCTTACAATGTTGGACAGCCAAAATACAGTTTACAAACTAATTGGACCAGTTCTGGTCAAGCAAGATCTAGATGAAGCCAAAGCAACAGTGAGCAAGAGATTGGAATACATCAATGGTGAAATGTAAGTTTTGCATTTGACTTTGTTATTCGAGTGCGTGGCTCACATAGGCAATCCCCCTAACTGATCTCTTCTCGGTCACAGTCAGCGCTATGAAACCGTACTGAAGGAGATGGAGAGGAAGTCTGAGCAGCATCGGGAAGTTCTGTCCAGCCTGCAGCAGGAGTACCAGCGCGCTCAGGGTCAGGCTGTTGGGAAAGCTTAAAATGGATTATGATTCTGGACACTAGTCCTGTCCGGCAAAACTCAGAGACTGAATATGCCTGCTAATAACACATGCTTGTTCACATGTCTGTTAACAGAATCCTGTAGGTTTTTTGTTTGATGCTGTCAATAAATTTTGGTTATTTATGTCCAGCCTCCTCTTTTTGTGAAACATTCTCGTTTTGACATCAGTGGACCCTTAGTTGGGAAAACAGGTGAACTACAAAATATAATACATAACTGCAAAAATATAATTTGAGTTCTTATTTGCTCTAATAGCAAAAAAGCACTAACGCTACACTGTGTTGTAACACTCACTGAATCATTTTTACACTAATAATAACTGAAGTACCTCGTGGCATTCTGTGAAAAGTGTCTTTATAAATAGTGAACAACGTGATACCTGCCACAAGTTTTTAACATGGGATTATACTGAGTTTGGGTTACTTTATACTAAATTCAAATGCAATAATGCATAATTCTGAAACGACTACATAGACTAAAAGGAATTGAAAGCTTGGTTTTTCATACAACAAACTTGATAAAATTAAATGGTTCAATACGTTGTCTTCTACATTTTATTTTATGTATTTTAGTGTACTGTATATTCTCTGTATGGCACAGGAATCCAAAAAATACACAAATACGTTGAATATAAATCGCAGTTATATACTGTTTTAAAATATAGATAAACGACAAGAAATTTCATTGATTCCCTGTATGCATTTTTTGGCTTGTTTAGGACGATTTGTTGCTGTTTTCAATAAATGCCAATAAATACACTGATGCTTTTAGGAAAAATGGTAGGTTAGATAATAAAAAAAAATACAAGTACAATTCTCTTTCCTGTTTCATGGGATTGCCTGTAGAATGTGTAGAAATGTATGGGAAAGTTTCTCCATTCTTCTCCATTTCGTTTTATAAAATGAATTGCGGGTACCTCAGGTCATAGTAAAAGTACAACTATTTTTTTTATTAATGGAACAGCAAGGCTTGTGGATCTGCATGCACAAATGATTCTGAAAAGCTCAAGACCTTGGTCAGGTAATACCTCACACTGCTGTGCATCACTATGCGCCAAGGCCTTGAGAGTGGACCAGTGAGGCGGCTCGTTTTTCTAATTAAAGGGGCAGGCGAGTGGTGCATGCGGCCAGATGTTGCTCAGGGTAATGTCATTGAAGCGCTCGGTCAACAGGGCGTGCATCCGCCCCTGCGCAACAGGCCATCAGACGCGCAATGGAGAAGCGCTGAAGCACAGACGTCCGCATTGTGGATGCTTACCTCCAATTAATATCCCGCGGAGGGGGACCTGTCCCCCTTCATTTCCCACCCGCCGGGGATTAACGCACATGAATAAAAGGCATTAGAAGCACGGCGCTACTTGTAAGGGAGCTGTATACGCTTTAAAAGCAGGTTGCCAACGCACCCGCATTAACTCCAAATCGTAAACTGTGGCGAAAAGCTTCTAAAGGGATTAGCTATTTATCGAAGCAATAATATGCAAAGCTAATTAAACAGACTTTGAGGTATTATACGCCTTTTTGAAGTAGGTAGACCCTTTGGACTAAGTAGGGTGCATTATGCACGATAATGGAAGCTTTATCACTCCGGGCTTTGAGATGACGCCAAGCTTCCGACGTGAACACGCAATAACAATATTACATGTAATTGTTGAAAACAAACATGCATTGCTCGAACTGTCGTTTGAAGTAGAGTGCCACAGCGTTCATTTATTATTTTTATGCGTCACGGCAAAACGCGCGCGCGTGTCCGTCGTCACCTAAACACGCGCGCTGCGCTTGTTTTTATAACCGGGTCAGAACACGCGCCGGTTTAATTTTACAGCTCTTTGCCAAATGGCCAGGATGACCACATGCCGGACTGGTGAAGCGGGACGACGGCCTTGCTATAAACGCCGTTCCCACGAGTTAGGTGACAGTCGGAGGAGAAAGGCAGCACCTAACGCTCGCGCGCAATTTGGCAACATCTGACAACAGGCGCAAAAAAATAAAATAAACCACACGCAGCTTGTTTGCTCGATAAAGAAGACTGACTAGATCGTGTCAAATCAACCCGCCATGAGCGAGTTAAGTTTAGGGGGAAATGTTTAGGATGTAAGTTGAAGTTTTGAAAGCAAGAAAGCAAGATGCCAAGTTTCGGTATTTAAAATAGCATATATGCAGGCTAAAAAAAAGTAGCGATGTGATGAAATAAGAGATAAGAGATGCAAATAATAAATGGTTGCGTATAAGAGCAACTTTACAGCCTGCTAAACTTCTGAGATCTAACTGAATTGGCACGGATTTAAAATCTTTGGCGGAAACACGACATTCGATAGTCAAAAATAATTTATAGGACCGCTTTAAATCACATCTGCATTTTGTAATTGTGCGTTTGATATACTTGGCTGCGCGCGTTGCTCTTTGTTGATCAGAACAGACAAAAGCACACATCCGGTCTGGATAATCTATTTACACCCTTTGTGTTGAATGGCATTTGGGAGACTTATCTGTCTGTAATAACCGGTTCAGGCATCAGCCGGTGCATGGCATCTTTCAAAGGTCTAATCTCATTTCAGCCCAAACTCGTTTATCTAAGAGCTTATCCAGAGCGACAAAGCGAAACAAAGCTGCGCGTGAAGGTTGATTTAGGGCAGAGTATGAGCTTTAAGTACAACTAAGCCATTATATCTAGTGTTAAATCTACTTTACAGGTCATACGGTTTTATGACAACTTTTAGTCTTTAAATACTTTAGATTGTACGGTTTAAGTCTTTACAGTAGTAGACCTGGCCTAACTTTTGCTATGTCAAAGCCTAATATAAAATTAATTACGACCTAGTGATTTAAATATCAATGGTTTTTGCGTTCAGTCGGATTTTGGACGCATATGTGATATGGATTAAGACGAAACGTTTGGTTTTATCAGTTCATCCAGAGTTTATTGTATATATAGATTACAAACATGTTTAAATGTGGAAATCTGTTTCTGTTATAAGCAACAATAATAACTTTTCCCAACTCATCTCCGCCAATTGTTGCTAAAAAAGCGGATCTGTGATTTATTTTGGATTCATTTAAGATACCATAATAGATCGAATGATAAATTCCAACATCGTGTTTTTATAAATTAAACCGACATTTGCTCAAAGGCCCGTATAGACCACACCTAAGCAATCTACACCTCAATACTTTATATCTTCCACAGATTAAGCGCGACGTTACCAAGATGACCAAACGATTGCCCGATGAAAATCTGCAAATGCCAGGACTGTTATCGAGTTATCTACCGTTATCACGTTGGAACGCTGAACATTCACACCGGCGTCTGAAGAACAATGCCGTTCAATGCCGAATATCTCTTAGGAAATGAATTGATGGACATGCAAGCATTAGAAACAGGAGCAGGCCAAAGATAAAAGAATATATCCTCAGAGAGGTTTAATTCCTTGTTCAAAGTAGAAGAACATACTTTACGAACATTTCACATGTCAAAAATTTAAAGCTTCGTTATTTTGTTCTGACCAAAAAAAAAAAAAAAAACCTCACGAATTAACATTTTTCATCGTTTCAGAAGAACACAAATATATGGCAGTCACCACAATAAAAACAAAAATGACACAAACCGGTGCTCTGAACAGTTTCTTGGCACTCAAGTTAAAAAAAATAAGAACAAAACCATTGAAATGTTCACCTTGTTAAGTACATTATTTTCCATCAAAACTGGATTTAGTAAAAGTCTTGAAAGAAAATTCTGCTGGTATAAAAGCATCAAAGCTCTAACTGAGAAATATATTCAACTCAACACAAATGTGTATCTCGTTTGTTCGGCTGTAAGATCACTATACAGGCACAGACTTCTCAATGCCTTTTTATAACAAAATAAATCTTTGGCATCTACTGTACAAAATCCACATATTTACACGAGTCACAGTCTGCTGTCCCAGTGTTGCTCCAACGCCGCTGAATCATTAATCACGGTAGACCGAGCTGGCCTTTTCAGTCTTTGGGGAGTTTTGCAGGGACGTTGGACGTGATCTCCTACCAAGGTCTCCAGACAGCGTCATAGAGCATTACAGGTTGCTTGGGACTCGAGGTCATGTTGGGAGCAGAAAGACCAGTTCTTTGGGCGAGCTTCGCGCAGCCTGATGGTGTGCAAGAGTTGCTCAGCTGGACAAGAGCGAGATGCTGCTGCCCGGGCCCTGATGGGTCCTCACCGAGACGCACCTGAGTCTCTCTGCGGGATGGCGTGGACAGTAGCTGTGCTTTGTGAAGGTTCCCGCATGCTTTCTCCACTCCCTGTCCAAACTCGTGGCTCTTGCCAGCAATAAAATTGCTGACTCGTATCAGACACGTCCTCATTCCATCACGATAGCTCTGACATTTGCTGGGTGAGCTCAGCTCCTCATCAGACTCCTCCGTGCGTGCTCTTTTTCCTCTAGTGATTTTAAAAGGGTCGGCCCCCGGTCCTTGGTCAGCTCTCAAGAAGTGCACAACACTTTCCAGGATTTCAGCCTTTTCCACTTTAGGGTTCTTGAGTTTCTATTGAAAACGAACACGTGGTCAGATAAAGACACCTTTTGCAGACTAAGTTAACTTATAGTCTTTATAGGTACTTAATTTACCTCATTGTGTGTATTCTCAAGCAATAGCATCCTTAGAGTTTCAAGGCTTTGATTGATGCGATCTCTCCTTCTTTTCTCCATGAGGGGTTTCGAGACCTGCAACATGAAAATAGCGCGGCTTTAAATATTATGGTAAAATATCGTTCTTCGGAGCGCTTTTTGTCACACTGTCCCAAAATATGCAGAATAGCCAACATGTAAGGCTTATGTGAGTTACAATACATTTTCAGAGGTCAGAAAATTGTAAATAAACAAAACATTTTTTTACCCGTCTCGACTCTTTTTGTTCTGGCATGTCTGCGGCTTGCTTACTCATTTTGGCGGTTAACGAAATCGCTTCAAAATGAGATCATAAGCACCGTTTTGGAGTTCAGGTCATTTATGGCACCGTCAGTACACGCCCACTTTTCCCTTCATGAATAATAAAAGTAGACGAACCAATCACGGGCGTCCTTGAGCTAGTCCCTCATTAATATTCACACACATGCTGGACGAAAGAGACAATGCCTGTAAATAATGTCAATTGTGAAGTAAGAGCCAATAATGACCCATTTAGCCACCCACTGGGATGTTTAAACGATGGCCATTGAGTTAAGGTATTGCCAAAGATTATCAAAGAGGGTTTGAACCATTCACATGCGTTATAGGCCCATTTAAAAGAACCTCTGAAAGGCGATTGGGAATATTACTGTTGTAATTTCAAACCGTTATGATTATCGATAAGTGCACTTAGCCATTTGGCCAGTCATAACACCGAGCTTTTTCACCGTTTCTGCAGGTTGTGTATTTACCAATGCTTTGTGGGACTATTTAATGCAGAATAACGCGCTTAGCTGAATATTGACTTGCAAATCGAATTGCCATTCGTCTTGTGAGTTCAGTTTCACGATAGAAACGAAGGACATCAGTGTTTTTCATCAGCTCGGATCTCAGTCATCCCCCCCATACGCCGAAGCGCATTTATAATAAAGGAGGACGTGTTTGCTCGGTTGAGTCACTGAAGTGTGGCCTCCATTGAAAGTGGTCTTTTGATGTGTGTGGGGTCTTCTCTTGTGTTTGCAAATAATTCTCCTGCCTAACGAACGAAGAACAGGCCGACGAGTAAAGAAAACGTAACGGAAGCTTAGATAACCCTCGCAACTTATTAAAAACAAAATAGCATTGTACGCTTTTCCAATAATACGATTCAAAATAATTCCACTTGACCGTTCCAACAGTTCACAAGCGTGGGACAATAATGGTCGGCCTAATCGCTCACACTTCTATCAAAACACTACCTCAGAGCACACTTAACAGATTTGCTCTAAAAGCCTGGGCATCACACCTCTTCACATCCCCCTTTCCATCATAAAGCAGGATGCGCGTGTACTTTTTACTGACGGACACGAGCTAATCTCACTCGGCTCGCGACTCCAAAAACATACTTTTCTCATCGCGTTTTCGCTCTTTATAAATTAAACGTGCATTTAAAATAAATTAAGCATTTTCGTATAGACGTAAAATTGTTTCCATGGCACATTGCATGTCTACTTTTTCTATCATTGTGATATAGGATGTGTTACCACTTATATAATTTGAAACAATATGCAGGCGAATTATGCTCAGTGTTCTTCATCTGTAAAAAGTGCGATGCTTTTACCAACGCAGATTGTCGATTTGGCTTATTTACATACTTTTCAATTTAGTGTATAATGAAATTGTTATGCTAGCCTACTTTTATTCACCAAAATGCCAGGACAGATGCCATTTGTGCCCGTATGCGTTTTAGCAGTTCACCTCAAGCATCGTCCTCAGCTGTTTATTCAAAACCATTTGCTGATGTTTGCATAGGCCTATTGCGACACACAAATACTTTTTTGACAGTAATAATTTTCCCCAGAACCAATTGCGCCTTCAAATGTTTCTAAATGTGCTTAAAAATGAATCTATCGAATACGACACGTTTAAATATTTGATATATTTGTTTCTGTCATAATGCGTCTGTTTATTGTTTGGTGAAAGCAATAGATCGCTGGGTGGAAAGTTCACAGGGCCTACGTCACTGCCACCTCTCCGCCAATCAGAAGCAACTCCAAAAGGCTTAAAATTCCCGTTTGGCTCGATTCCAGCAGTTTCCCCACGTTTAAGGAATTAAAGCGAAGCGACCGACTCTCGACATGACCAAGGCAGAGGGAGTCAAAAGAGTAAGTTATTTAAAACCACCTTCTCTTAGGCTAATGCATGTTTATTTCAAACCCTAAACGATAGCGTTGGAAGCCTGCTGACAGTTTTCACTTTTAACTTTGTTTAAAGAAGTTAAAGCCTGTGATAGAGAAGAAGAGAAGAGACAGAATCAACTATAACCTGGACGCGTTAAGAGATCTGCTTTTCAAGAACACCGCAGACACGGTGAGAGCCTGCCCTCGATTTATGATGCATTACTTCGCATTATTTCTGCGCTGCTTCCTTGACAAACTCCTAAAATGCACCTTTCCTCTCTCCTCCACAGCGTTTGCAAAATCCCAAACTGGAAAAAGCGGAGATTTTAGATCTTGCAGTTCAGTACATAAAACAGGCCACGAGAAAAAGCGAGACAAAGGGTTCGTTTTTACTACTTTTGCTTTTTACTTCATCCTTCTGAATTTACTATTTAAATGCATTATTTATTATCGATCGTTTATGCGATGTTTTTCAATCCCCCTGCAGTGACTTCTAATCAAATGGATCCTAAGGCCACGCGGAAGCAGTCTGTTTCTACAGACCCCATCTTCCCCAGTGACTTCTACGTGCCAGACTTCTGTGGGAGGTTCAGATCATCTGAAGAGAGGGAGGTTCTTCTGAAACTCAGGGTCAGTCACAACGGCCTAACTGGTGCATCCAAAGCAGAAAACGAAGCAGCTGCACGGACGTGCTTCCTTCTATCACCATCAGGCCAGAGCTACGAGCAGAAACTTCTCTTAAACCCTGAATCATCTTTGGATGGCTCTAAACTTCTGCATCAGTGGCCTTCTCCTCCCAGTTCTTCATCATCACAATGTAGCTCCCCTCCATCATCTCCCACTTTTACCAGCCTGTCCTCTTCTCCCAGTAACTCCCCTCCATATGTATTCATGCCTTGTTCTCTACCCGTTCTTTCTGATTCGCTGTCACCTCTCTCAACACCACTTCCGCTCCATAGGCCTGTCATTGTTCCTCAGCCTGTTCTGCCCAACATGGCTAGAGATTTTACCCCACCGCAGTCTCCAGTACTGGCTCTTCGACCGGAACCCTTTTCTCTTCCAACCCAGTTAGTGTGGAGACCATGGAGTTGAACTCCTACAACGGAGGGCTTTCCCCTTTCACCTTGGCACTGCTCTGAAGGAAAAATGACCTCAAGGACCTCATGGGACTCATGGCGTGACATGAGCACAGGGTTATCGCTTGTGTTTGCCTCTAGTTACTATTAGCCTACTTTTGTCATCTTTTTGATGACGTATATATTTTTTAACTGGACTATTTATTGTTTTGACTGATGTCTTCAAGTCACTTGTGATTCTCGAAGCGAAATAAAGTCTTTTTTAATCACTTCTTGTGTTCCTTTTAAAAGAAACTTGTCTGGACTAATTACATATTTATTAAATCTTTTAGCAACTGAACTACATTCACACGGTATAACACTATAGAGTTTTTAAACCATTTAGATCTCAAATAAATATGCATTGTCAAAGATTAATCTTAGAAATGAATAAGTACATTAATGATTGTACATTAATCAACTTTTTTTGAGCTAGATTATTAACCAAAACTATTTTTGTGCTAGATTACTAGATTATAAGATTGTAACATTACACTTTGAACTTACATTGGGGTGTTTTAGGACATGCTTTGCAAAAACAGGGAATGTTTTATGGAAATGCGACCGATCTAAATCATCCAGATAGAACTTTGCAGTGTTGGGAATTAACTAGTTACATGTAGCTAAGTTATGTAATTTAATTATATATAAATTTAATTGTTACCAGTTACAGTTACTGATAAAAGCAAGGTCTAGAGTCTTTTAATCTGAGTAGCAGCTTTAATATTATAGTATTGGGATTAGCATGGGCACATAAGTGTAGATAAACATGCACTGGAGAGAGGAACCATGTGGACCTGTCTCTACATTATTCAGAAAGGTAAAAGTTCCCATATTTGCTGAAAATTAAACGATCTGACGTATAATATATTGATTCATAAACTGGATACGCCTGCACATGTACACGTAGAAATACACTGCACCAACTTCCTTACAGGTTCAACTTTGTCTGAAGATAAAAATGAAAGTGTCATTGTCATTTTAAGTATTCTACTGCCATCTCGTGGTTCGAAAGCAGAATACCTTTTAAAATAGTTTGGTTTGCAAGCAACAGCCTATTTCAACACATTTGCATCACAACCAATATTAATTCTTTTTGTTATATATATATATATATATATATATATATATATATATATATATATATATATATATATATATATATATATATATATATATATAGGTAATGTCATTAGACTACAGTGTCTTTTTTAATTATGCTGTAATTTAAAAATAACACATTTGTGCTCATGCAAGTGTTTTGCCAAGCACATTCATTGTGTTAAATTTCCTAGTGTTTTTATGATAGTGTACACGTTGAAGCATGTGACACACAAGCTAGTTCAGCCCAGTACTGACAAAAAATATGCTGTGGTTTTACATGTGAATTATTTGCGCTGATTCAGTCTACTGGTCAGTAGAGGGCAACATATGATAGCATTAACAGGTTCAGTCCATAATTGAGCTCTGGCTTGTAGATACAGAGAGCCTGGTGTTGTTACCTGTGCTCCTGGGCGGTAAGCCGAGGATGCATGACTTCTCTCTCTCTCTCTCATAAATGTCAGAAAAGTCTTGGATAAATCCGTAACATCTTCCCTATCTGCCATCCGCATCTCTATTACAAAGCCTGAATATTTCCTAAGCAAGGCACCGGAGTATTTGGCTTGAGAAAACAGAGTTTCTGACATGACAGAACACGTTTTTGGATAATGGTTTTTTTTTTCTCTCTCCCTCTCCTCCTCCTTCACGTTCAGAAGCTTCTCTCTGTACCAGTGCCATTACTTTACGGGATGGCCATTGTTCATTGTGAGGCGAAAGAGCGCGTGATGCGCATGTGCCGTCTTTCTGCAGGTTTTGATCATTGCAGTGAGTGACAATCGAGCAGTGAAGCACAAATTAAAGAGGACGCTCTGCCTGGACAGAGGAATGCTGCCTCGGTAATCACGATTGAATGCGGTAGGGATGAAATCACCTCGGAAACCGCAGGACAAAAGCCTGAAATCCCCACACGAGCTTTCTCAGGTCACACTGATTAGAGCTGATCCTGTTACCTGTGTAGTCTCAGTCTTGTTAATAGTGAATGCAACTCGTGCATTCCTGATCCGGTACAAAACGGGGAAGGAGAGACTTAAAGAAAACATTGACAAGGATCCAGCACAGAGATGTCACCGCTCCTGCCACGGTTTATTGGACTCCGAGTTAAATACATTTGTGTTGGCACATCTCAAAAGCAATTTGTCGAGGCAGGGCTGCTGTCAAACGCTTTCATCACACGTGCACACGCTTGTACGTGCCCCGTCCTTCAAAGCAAGGCGCTCTCTCCGGCACGCACATGCACAAGTGTTGTGCTTTCATTGAAAACGGATCCCGCTTTGTGCAAAATTTATCTGGTTTGAGCTTTGTGTTATGAAGCGATGAACGCCATTGGAGTCAGAATCAGCGGCTCTAACCTAAAAAAAACCCTTAAAAAGCTCCCAAACCGTGTTCAATCTTAATGTTTAGCTGCAAGGTCAGCGAGTCTTCATTAATGATTCCAGCTTCCTTGTAATGTTGACAGATCTGGTTAATGGGGGTCTATTTCATTTCCTCATTCCATAGGTTCAGAAATACTTTTGTTAGATTATGTCAGAGCCGCAGGGCGTTATGTTTAAAACATTAGCGAAGTGACTCGATAAAAAAAAAAAAGGAACATAGTTAATCCGGGAGGATGTCTTTAAGCCACGATGATCGTCGCTCTCGGTCTATTTAAAACATTTACAGATGGATAGTTTGAGTAAAGGAGGGTTAAACACAGTAATAATGATATACAAATAATTGCCGAAACGTTATAAAGAAAATGTGGAGCTGGTAGTCACTCCACATTTCACTGAATTTTAGCAAAGGTTATTCAAATGTTCTCCTAGAAACGTTAATAGAACGTTTGTTATCAAAACTTTAGCACAAGAATATTATGGTCAATTTTTAATGGTTTTCATGAAACGTTTTAGTTGGATGTTCATCTAAGATTGAAACATTTTTACTTGTTTCCTAATGTTTACAGAACATTCAAAAGTAACATTGTCATAATGTTTGATAATTCGTAAAATGGAACGTTCAGAGAACATTCAGAAATAATATTTTCATAACGTAACGGAAACATTAGCAAAATATTTTCGAACACATTTTTTTTTGCTGGGCTCTAGTAAGATGGACGTTAAAATATTGCACTTTGTTTGTGGTTTTTGGGTCAGTGACGATAATAAAGGATAAATTTATTTAGGAAATTTAAAACAAACTTTATACATTTTAACCATTATTATCTTTTAAAGTTTAAATATAGTTTATCAAATATTTAAAAATGGTAAAAATCATATGGTTTTTTTTTTCTGCGTTTTAATTTTACTTAGCATGTTAATAATATTTTATTTAAATGCATTTAATCATCATCATTTTGGGGTCATTGATATTATTACAGTATATAACCTGACTAGATGATTCAGAAATTCATCCTAGACGGGGTGTATTTGCCATCGCATTTTACATATACTTGTATGTATGTTCAATGTATATCTGAATTACTGGGAGGACTTAAAGTAGAACTGGTTGCAGGGGCACTGTTGAGATTTGGCTTGGTGTACCTGGAGGAAGACGCTCCTCGTGAGTTCATCCAGGTCCTCAAGAATTCAATCTTTCGCTACTCACAACTAAACACCATTTTCCCCTCTTTCATTTGTCTTTTTTCCCTTCACAGGAGCTTTTGAAGTTAACGGAGAAAGGAGCACTGACTGTAGCAAATTACCTGGGCTGAAACATTTTTGACATAAGTCCTAAGAAGCGGGTGAGCCACTTCTCCAGGAGGCCCCATCGGGAGCGTTTAATCTCGGGCCACGAGAGGCAGCGTTGCTGACAGAGTGACAGGACAGCTGGACACGCTTCCAGGCGGCAGTGACGGACGCGCCGGTCTTCGGAGCAGGGCCACTGCCCATGCATCACCACAAAGGTAAGCGCCTGACAGGGTGTGGAGACCAAAACTACCGCATCCGTGATCACACCAGATATCGCTCCGTTTCAGCACCTTCCAGTTTTAATAATTATGTTTACGTCTTTTAGAAAGCTCTAGGTCACAGCAGCCACCTAAGAACTTATACTTCAGGGCCGAATCCGTGCAGCAGAGGCCTGTTTAACCATTGTTCATTATCATATGTCAGCCAGGAAGTCTTGCTGAATGTTGCCCTTATCACAGATCCCAAATCCTTAATAGCTGTTCTGTGTGCAAAAACTGTTTTTATAAGCCACTGTAGTAGTGCGCACCGCCCAGTTCTGTAACAGGGAGTAAATAGATGCGATATACTCCTCTATTCCCAGATAGTCAAAACAAAAACGTGGTAACAATAGCTTTGGAGACTAGCAATTGTGCAGCTGAGACACTATTTGACATTTTCCTCCTGCTGAATAATGTCTTTCATTGGGGAGCCATACAAACGCTCTATTAATTTGGAGAGTCAATTGTTGTGTAATTTGCCTCTGAATGCGTAAAAAATAAACTCTTTCACAATGTTCTGCACAATTAGTCCTTCGTACTGTATAAATAGCTCTTTTGAAACCAACAATGTGTAATTGTGTTCACTCTGAGCGATGAGCTCACAAATATGGAGCTCTTTCCATGTTTATCGCTTCAAGCTGCATTGTTAAAGCATTTGGCATGAACGGAGGTTGTGGTCGACGTGGAGAGTTTGTCGTGCCCCGGGGTTGTGTGTTAACTGAGGAGTCTCTCTGGTGTCTGAAAGCTGTGCTCTCTGCCGGGCTCCTCTGACCTAGAACCCCCTGCAGTGGGTGGGCCGTGACCCAGGTAGCCTAAAGCCATGCTGGGTAGCAACTTCTGCTCTAGAGTTCTTGTAATCCGTCAGGATGTACTTCAGCTCAAAAAGAAGGTTGCACTCTTCTACCGCCACTAACACCCCTTTTAAAAACCAGGAACAACTTAACAGTTCAAAGGTCAGGGCAGCAAAAAGCCGGCGGCTGTTAAAAATAGTGTGCGATTTGTATTTCGGCTAAAAATACTGGGAAAGACGGTTTCGGTCCTGAAAAGCAATGCGAGGTGAAAAAGATGAATGAATCAAAAAATGTAATTTAAATATGTTACAGTGTTTCTAGTCATCGTGCAAATGCGTTTGATCTTGTGCTCGTCTTGTGTTCCTACAGGAAAAGTTCACATTTCAGATTTGTTGCTTTAAAAAAAAAAATTCAATACATTTGTGTAAAATATATTGCTACTACACAGGAAATGTACAGTAGAAACTGGTATTTAAAGACATTTAGTTAACACCTGGCGTCTCTGCTGCAGCAGAGCAGTGTATACTTTGAGAAAACAACCTTTGGCCTGGATGAGGGGTTTCCCAAAGGGGTGCTAGTGGATCCAATCGGGAAAGTGCCGTAGTTACATTTGGAAAGTACAGGCTGGCTTTGGGCCAAATACAAATGCCTTTTATTGTGTTGTAAGTGCATACAGCTCATCATAACTACATTACAGCTTAAAACGTTTGCTCAGAGATTCAGCAGCTATATGGAAAATTGGAAAATGGTTGTAGAGGCATGTAGGTTTATGCTATAATAAAAGTCATTTTGCTAAAAAATAAAAATACTGTACTCACCCTCATGTCACTACAAACCTATATGCATATATATATATGATAAAGTATGCATTTTAAGATTGAAATATAAAATGGAAACTGTATAACAATAATAATAATAACAATAACATTTATTAACATAGCCAATAAAAATTGTATTAAAGATATGTGGAAAGAGGATGTGTATTTGTATTTTTTTCAAAATTGTAAACATTGTTATTTCTGAAATTTATTAGTATACAGATCATATGAGTTATTTTAGTCTGACTTTTCCCCTTGCACTCTGTTTGAAGAGAGCTTTTCATATGAACTTGAAACAGCACCTCCAGGCAGATCCACATTAAAACTGACAGGAAAGCACCTTCTAGAAAGGGCTTTTAAACGCACAGGGGGGCTTTGTGATCCATCTCAACCCCAGTCACCTTCATCTTGCCCTCTGTGTTTACGACACACATCTTCTAACAGCCCGCCGAGATCAATGGTCAATGCAGGATGATTGTGCTTCGAAGAGGGCTTTGCAGACACGGATACTCGTCCGTGAGCATGCGAGCCACAAAGATCTCAAAGCCTGTTTAACAATATAAAATCATCCTCCAGGTGGTCCAGACGGAACAAACTCTTGCTAGTCAAGAGACTGAAGGTGCGGCTGGGTCTTAAGTGTGTGAATGGAGCTTCACTCCTCTTTTGAAACGGCTCATGCCCGCTGTTTTTGCGGTCCTGTCTCCTTTGATGTTTGAGGTTGAGATGTTACACCAAAGAAAAGCTTTGTGGGAAGTTTTCCGTGTGCTGGTATGTCAGCTGAAATAACGGCTGTTTTGACATGACTTGTGCAGAAACTTTAATCTTGGCATCATTCATGTGTCATTCACTGAAACGAAAAAAATGATGACTTTTTTTTCACGTCAAAGCACAAAAAAAAAGCGCGCTCCGGATGCTCGGTTCTTCTGACTGCGGCCCGTATTTTATCCGCTGATGAAACATCGGCCTTTATTGTCTTATCTTGAAACCGACACCACAATGTATCCATCAGCGACGTAAGAGTAGCGTGCAAGTGTGTGTGTCTCCCGACTTTGTTCTTTTTTATTTGTTAAAACGCCGAGATATCTCTTAAGGATAAAGGCAAGCATCATCACGTGGCATTCAGGCTAGCTGTGTGGACCACCAGGAGGAGGTCTTCACATACAGGAATAAAGGTAGTGTGATATGAGCCTAACTCCTTATGTTGAGAGTGATCACGCTCTGATTTGTGGTATAGGGACTGGTGGTGCTTTGTCTGGCTCATCTAGATTTTAGATAGAATGCAACGATAAGTGTCATGAAAGGAGCTTGTCATCGGTTTTTTGTGTTATTTTTTCCCCACGGCACCATGATGATGGCAGCGGGGGGCAGCTGAAAGGGCTCAGAGTTGGCAGAGATACAGCATGGGTTGACAGGCAGGCACCCGCTGGTGACAGAGCTCCGGAGCTTCTGTCTCTTTGAAGTTTCTTCTCTCGAAGCTTTTCTGTTCCCAACTCGTGTCTTTAAGAAGAACGAAAAAGCGAAATTAGTCATTTTATTCAGCAAGGGGCGCGTTCCGTTACGTATAAATGCTTTTCTCTCGAACTTTCCATTCACCAAAGGATCCTTAAAAAAATGTTTCTGCAAAAATAATAAGCTGCACAAATGTTTTTAGCACTGGTAGTTATACGAAGTGTTTCTTGAGCGGCAAAGAATTTCTGAAGGATCATGTGACGCTGAAGTAATGATGCTCAAAACTTTGCCTCTCATCACAGGAATACATTTTAGAAAAATAGAAAAAAAGTTATTTTAAATTGTAATAATATTTCACAATTTTGTGTTTTACTGTCATTTTCTTGTATTCTTCTAGTAGAGATTTTGCACGTTTCGATAGTTTAATACGCTAGTTTAATACAAACATTTAAGTTGCTAATTATATTATTAGCAAACAAATTAAGTAAAAAGTTTCATTGAAAATTTTGCCTGAATTTCAGAATGCATTAGTGTTTTTTTGTTTGTTTTTGCTTTAAAGACAAAAAATGGCGAGGGTCTCATACAAAGAGTCACATGGTCAGTGTCACAGATTTGCTTATTTAATTTGAAAAAAAAAAAAAAAATTATTTTCCAGTTTACCTCACAGTGTTGCAAGTGTAGTGTTATAGTCAAGTTTGAGTCCAAGTCATAACCGAGTCCAGAAGAAATTCAAGTCCAATTCAAGACTGACAACACTTTCAAAAGCGACAAATCCAAGATCATAAAAATATAGTCCTGAAATCTGGCTTATATTTTTATAGTCTATAGTCTTTTATATATTCATCCCAACAATATTTTGTAATAAAAGTAAAATTTAAAGTAAAATTCTATTAAAAAATGCCCAAATCACACTATGGATTAAAATAAATAGCACACCTATATTATTGAAATCCCGCTAAAAAGTAGCAACACAATGGATTCATTCATTGTAAAGGCTATATATGATTTTATTCCGCTCAGTAATGGTCTAAAGCAACCGACTGGAGTGTACACTTTCACCAAATAAGATGTTTGCTGTTCTTCTTCTTATCTGCACCGCATAGCACAGCATTAATGCCATCTAATGTTTCCCCCATATATCCCACAACACACACAACCCTATGTTATCAGTTCTGCATGTCAATGTCAAGCTTAAAAAGGCTATTTCCTCTTACCCAGAATGTTACCTGTATGTACAGAGGCCAATATTATAGCTGTCATCTCTGCCCAGTGCTCCCTGCATAAAAGAATCTTTTGTTCCAGTTGTAATTTAGACATTATTCGGCTCTCAGGTGCACACACACACACACACACACAGCAGACAGCGGCGAGGAACACTATATCTGCTCTTGAACATGGCATAACTGTTTCTTGTTGACAGATTAGGATTTCTCAGCAAGACATCACTACATGTTTAATTCTCTGCTTGTTTTTCATTTAAATGCTGGAAAGCATGGAAATGCACATACACGACATTCACACGATCACCGGCGCGTCTAAAAAAATGCTCGCTCTTTTCTTTTTTTGACAAGCGCTCAAGAACGTAAGAAGAAAAACATATGATGTCTTGAAAGTGACAACATAAACCTTTACTGTTTCTCGCCTCAAGGCAACGGATTGTGCGCACTGTTGTGATTGGTCACCATCTCTGAAGCTCATCTCGGAGCTCACACCCCTTTCTCAAGGCAGAGAGATGCTTTTGTTTGATGGTGACAGGGGGAATGTCAGACTAAGCAGCGCTTCAGCTCTTCAAAACCTCAGAAAAGCCTTAATGTGCACACAGAGCTACTTTGATCTGCTGATTCTTACACATCTGCAACAAGCTCGGAATAAATCTGAATAGCTGTCAGTGTTTTTCGTGTTAGAGTGGGCTCATGTGAAGTCAGAGCCATAGAGTTTCTGGAATGATGAGCTGTGAGAAAGAAAAGTCCTGTAGATGTTTGCAAAGCCTAGCTGCTTTTCTGTCAAATAAAAGAGTTTTTTTTTCTTTGAGACTGCTCGAAATATGTACATGTTTGGTACTATTTATGACATCTCGTGAAGAAATCTCTTGGGACCAGTGCAGGGGTAAAATAATGTTTTATTTATTTTGTTGGTTCTACACAAATTGTCAGCGTTTTTTGTGCGAAATCTGGTGTAACTCATTCCTTAAATCTAATTTTAGGAATGTAGCCGTCCTACTTTTATGTATTTTTTTATTCCAAGCAAAGTCTGTTCTGCCTGTCATGCTAAAATAATAGTGTTGCAGATCGTTAACTGGCAACGGTGGAATAAAACCTGCAATTCTGCACTGATTTTTACTACTTTCTATTGTGCTAAAAGAAATGTGAATAATATAATTAGTGCTGTCAAATGTTTTCTTGCATCCAAAATAAAAGATTTTGTTTACATAATAAATGTGTGTCTACTCTATATATTTATAATGTATATATAAAGTATATATTATGTATATATTATATACATGCATATATATGTATATACATTTGTGTGTGTGTGTGTGTATGTATGTGTGTGTATATATATATATATATATATATATGTATAATGCAGTATATAATATGAAAATATTAATATATTTATATAATGTCAATTAAATATATGCATGCATGTTTGTGTATTTATAGATACTTGTGCTGTAAGTTTTGTTTACATACTGTGCATATTTATTATGTACTCACAAAAACAAATGTATGCATATATATTAAAAAAATTATATATTAAACCTAAATAATTTCAAATATAGTAATAAATGTATATATGTAAATATTCTCAAAATATAAACTGTATAAACGTGTGCATTTACATATACATAACTCATATACACAGTACACACACACACACACACACATATATATATATATATATATATATATATATATATATATATATATATATATATATATATATATATATATATATGTGTTAACTTTTTTAAATGCATTTTATTTAGACGCAATTAATCATGATTAATCATTTAACAGCACTAATAGATACATAATAAATATAAACAGTACACTCACATGTTATGCAAATTTTTTATTTTGGACACAATTAATTGCGAGTAATTGTTTGACAACACTAAATATAATATTAGATATTGTATATGAAAGAAAGCCTGATTTATTCATTTTCCTGTTTTCTTTCTTTGGACAGGGAATGGCGGGGCAGAGGGCAGAGGGGGTGTGCATACATTACTGTGGGATAATTAACATCTAAAGCACTGGGTCATTCAGAGCCCTGCTGTGTAAGGAAACGCTGGCACATGCATTCTTCAGCTGCTCACTCGTCTTTAATCAATCGCGATATCTCCACTGGATCTATATGGGAAGGGTATTAAAAGATTAACTGAAACTTAACCAGAATAATGGCTTTTGATTTCAACTCTCTGTGTGGAGCAAGAGGATGTCATTTTAATGCTTATCTATTACCCGAGACCACAGCGCTGTGTGTTGGTGGGAACTCCATCTATACCTGTCTGCCTAACAATTTCCCCTCCAGATAATTGCGGCTGGGGTCAGATTGGTCTCAGAAGCCAAACTTCAAATCAGATGACAGGAAGTTTTTCCAAGCACTTCTTAGAAATAACATTTTAACCCCAATTTAAAGCAGTTCAGTTCAAAGGGAAAAAGAAAAACACAACACATCTTTTTTTTAATTACCTGGTAATAATATTTACCTATTTGTTTGTTTATATATATATATATATATATATATATATATATATATATATATATATATATATGTATGTATATATATGTATATATATGTATATGTATATGTATATGTATATATATATATATATATATACATATACATATATATATATATATATATATATATATATATATATATATATATATATATATATATATATATACACACATACGTATGTGTGTATATGTATATATATATATATATATATATATATATATATATATATATATATATATATATATATATATATATATATATATATATATAAAAGTAATCAAATTAACACATTCAACAGATTGGGGTTTGTGAGATTTATTTTTATTTTTTTAAAGATTCTCACTAGTGCTGTTTTATACAATACACAATTTAATACATATATATAATTTTCAGCAACATTACTCCAGTCTTCAGTGTCACGTGATCTTTAAGAAATCATTCTAATATCCTGATTCGCTCCTCCAGAAATGTTTATCTTCATTCTATAATATATATATATATATATTTCTTGCCCAATTTTGAACAATAATGTGGAAGTAAAATATAGTTTATAAATTTAAACAGTAGTACATTACATTATTAAACTTTTGGAGTATATATATATATATATATATATGAAGTTATTAAATATTTTAATTGCATGAAAAGTAATCCCCAAATCAGCTTGATATTAGACTGGGAAAGGCCCATAGAGACATCTGACCTGAACTATATCTAATGAGTGACCTTTCCATATCAGAATCTGACATTTCTAATTCACCAGGTTCCCTCCAGAAATTCTTCTGCATGTCAGATGGTATACATCTTATCACCTTGTGCAGCATCTTGTTGTGGTAGCTTGTGTTGCCTTTGATATCGGAGAACATAGAGGTTTCACCAAAATAAAGGCCCCCTTTGTACTCCACTGATTAACTTCTGTACCCGAGCTCCCTGATAAGGCCCGAAAAAAAATCCATCCTCAAGAAGCCGACAACCGTGGATCCTGTTGGTTTTATTTATTGAGTTTTCTGTGACAGCTTTGGGTTTTGTTCGGTGCTTGAAACTGCCGAACTATTGATGCCTGTTATCTTTGCCATCGCATCATAATAACCAATATAAGCTTTATAATCTTTCTCATTGGAAAAAATCTTTTAAACGTCTTTCATCCAATGTTAAGTCTTATTTTCTTAGTAAGTATACCTGTGGTCCTCTGAGCTCTTTAAGAGACGTTTTATGTGTTATGAACTACATTTAACAGATAAAAACTACAAAGAACATGTAAAAGGAGCTCCTTTGATAACCCGCCTGCGCACATTTGAGCTCAAGCCATTTGAATTCGTCAGTGTTCGTTGTTCTAATGAAATGTAAAGGCCTGAGGGTGTGCACTTCAGAAACGCAGAAGAGAGATAACATTACATTTATTTTGATGTTGGTTTATCAAAAAAGCCAAGGATTTTAGTTTTGTGCAAATAATGTCTTGACAAAGTGAAAGGAAGTACGGATGTCTGCCACTCCTCAGCAAACCGCTCTGCATCTTCCTTGCAGTAAAATGTGACGCGTGTGAAACTTACTCTTACTTTTCTCTTAACAACTTGTGATCAGGGTGATAGGACTTTAACGGCGAGGGGATTTCCATTCCTCCGAAGGCCTCCAAACGACTGTGAAGTCTGTTTTTTTGAAGTCTTTCGCAACTTCTTCAAGTCACCGACCACAGTTGAGTGTGTTTTGGACAATCAAGTCTTATATATGAGTAGCTGACGTATCGTTGAGTTCTATGGTGTGACAGAAAAAAATAAAAATTTTATAAAAATGCTATTTGTAACTCTTTTAATGAAGATGCATTTTATTTGCATGTTAAGTTTGTCTACCCATATTCTCTCACTTTGATCATCAGAGAGGAGGGATGCTGGCATGTTTGGAATGAGTGTTGTTTCTTCATTCATTAAAAAAAACCCTCTACTATTATACTATTATAATTACAGCTCACTGTCAGCTCACATTTTAGCCATATTCACATGCATTTACACCCATTTGTCGGGATACTTTTATCTAAACAGACTTGTCAGTTCATGGATTTCTGGATACTGGATCCATGGTTTTGTTGCTGCTGGCAAAAGTTTGAGCTACAGGAACAATTTTGGCTTGTCATGAAATAAATCGCTTTTTTTTGTACCGTTGCTCATTTGAAAGTGGCATTCGATGTAGACAAACAAACAAACACGTGACTTTTTCATCTGCGAAAAAAAAAATTCTGATAAATTAATTATCAAACCTTTTGCGAAATATATCTGGCGAGCCTCGAATCTACCTTTAACTTCCAAGGTGGAAAATGTGATAATATCATCAAGATATGATCATTTAACCCCTGACCCCCTCTGTCATCTTCCCATGCTGCCTCTGTTAGTGTTTTCATACATGTCTTGTCAGAACCTGCAGTGCTCAGCCCTATGATTTATAAAACGTCTCAATGGGAGCGTTTTAATTGCATATGTACGCATTGACAGGTGGCCGTTCTTTTTGATATTTAGGCTTTGATCTCTGTATATATGATCACTGCAGGCCATGTCAAAGAAACCAAGACTCTACACATGGGATTTCACCGAGTAAAAACATCCTCTGGATTTCAGGTGCCACTACAGCTGATGGTGATGTAAACGGAAAAGACAGCTACATAACATATGGTGTTTTGGTTTCATTAAATTGAACTGAGCCATAACAATCACTGTCATAACAGAAGCGCGAGGCGCATTTTCTCATATTGACTAAAAGCTGGGCTTTTATTTTCATTTTTCTTGCTGCAAGATTTACGTTTATATAAACATTATTTATATATTTTATATATTATTTAATTAGTTTGCCATTTAGTCAATTCACACACACACACGCATATACATATAAATTGCATATACAATATACCAATATACATATATATTGATAAACTGATAGTCATTTGTCTATTTAACCTGACAGTTTCCTTTTACACTTTCCCTTTGAAATTCCTTGTGCTATAAAACATAATCACTTTTTTTTTTTACTTAAAATAATAAGAGAATAAGTACTCGAAGGAGTGATTTCTCACAGAAGAACAAAATCAACCACCGTCCCAATAAGGGAGGAGACTATTGATTTAGGCAACTGGAACCCGTACAAGCACTTGACAAGCGGAAATAATTTCTTCTCTAGAGATGTCAATAGGTTCTGATGGGGTTATTAAGGGGAATCAAAGATATTTGCATTTAGACAACGAGCAATTTGTCATGTAAACTGAAATCTCCTCTCACCCTTGAATGCGAAGGAGCTCTTGCAGGAACCGAATGAAAGTTAATCAGGAATGTACGGCACAAAACGCATGATGAATGAGCTGCTTTAATGCTGAGCCAGGTAAACAAAGTAATCTCTCAACATCCTCATCGATGTAATGAGTTTATAGAGTCCTTTGAATGTTTTCTGATGTGCAATTAATGCTTGAAAATTAGCCTTGGGGTTTGAGGTTTGATGTCTGCATGCTAACAGCACATACTGGATTTTGTGACAAAATCCTGAAGGTTTTCTTCTTCTCTATTCATTGCAAACTTAACAGAGAGCATGACAAATTCCTCTCACCTATCAGTTTTCCTTGGCCTACAAGGCAGTCCTCTGCTAAACCCTCCTTTATTTTGTGCTCTTCTTGTTTTGTTATTTTACCTGGCAGTCCAGGTGTGAAGGGGTGAGGCCATGGAAAAACATTCAATTCTTCAAGCTTGTCATGAAAGAATCCATTGATTGACCTCTCCATCAAGGAGCACAATGACAAATGGGTTAGCAATTTTCCGCCTCACTTATGGCCAACAATGCACATTTCCCACTTTCACTTGCTAGCATTGAGCGTACAGTGCACATACCTTTCGTGAAGTATGCAAACTGCATCACGTTTTTCTGAATGCATTTTAATTCGTCATTTATGATGTTTCATTGACCTCCTCAAATAACGACCCAGGTTTGCAAAGTGTTAATCTCATAGTCGTCTTTGTATTAGCATGTAAAACAAACACTAATGATTTTCTATTTCACTCAAGGATGTTATTGCATGTTCTAGCGGCTGATTGAATTACTCAGAGTGCTTTAAGTATGTTTTGGGTGGAAATTATGGAAATTAACCAATTGACCTTTGTGTTGACCTTTAGGTTAAGGGAGCTTTGTGGGAAAGGCCTGCTGTGAAGAATCAAAGGCATCTACGATGCCATTTTTAAACTAATTTCTTCTGCATTTTCTTTATATAGCAAATGAATGCAATTTGGAATTTGATCATTTGTTATATTATATCAGTTATACATAGTGGTTTGTTTATCTTATTAACCTAAGAAGGTCCTATTCAGATTCTTAAAGTCACCAAATATCTCTGATACTTCTGAGGGCTGCAATTTTCAGGCCGTGAGTAGCTTCTGTCCTCAGATCAGACATGTCCTATAGGGATAAGCTGTCACACTGCTGGGAGCCTAATTGATGCCTCATGCTTTTGAGGAGCAATTATGGTGCCCAAATGTCAAGAGCTAATTTGTGGCTTTATAATGTGGACACATGGGCCAAGGAGAGGGCCAGATCCGGGCCCCTCTGGGAGAATCTGAATAGTTTGCTCAGCAGATGTGAAATGGTCTCCGTAAAAAGTCTGGGGGTGGGGAAGGACCTTTCAGACGATGTAAAGTCTAACGCAGAGCCGCTCAAAATGACAGTTTCCAAAAATTTCGTCACGTTGATCTGAGCTATTTTGCTCAGATCCCTGTAGATGCCTGTTTTTAACATTTTCACGCTCTGAACTATGGGCCTGTTGTTTATCCGTTTGCAAACGGCATGTTTAGAAATGGCCAGCTTCTAAATACATGACAGAAAAAGACATGCAATGTTGCAAGAGGTGTTTAAAAGTCTTAAAATGCGTAACCACTAGTTGGGTCGAGTGAGTTGCTTCTGATGTCTCCATAGTGATGCAAACAACACAACAACAATTTCGCTACAGTTGACAGCTTAAGAGTCAAAAGTCAGTATAAAAACATCACATCTTCATTGCCTATACTTGAGGAGTGGTAAGACATACAGTACAAAATGCGGCAAGATGATGTGCCAGAAAGGTGTGAAAGGATGTTATTAAATCCTCTACACCTACAACATGCTACTCTACACAGAAGGATCCTCGGGAAACATTGTAGATAGTTCTTATTTCTTCAGAAATGTTTTACTAAAAAAAGTTTAGACTTTTCTTTAACAATATAAAACAACCTTTGCCTTAATTGTGAACGGTTGTGAAAACATCAAGGAGATACATGTTGAATTAAAATTTTGTATGTTGCTCATTTTGGAGTTTGACAGCCTCAGTAAAGTCTTTAAAATGCAGTAGTTTTAGAATTACATTAAATATTTGTGTACATGTCCAAATAAAAGTATAATGAAGATTTCTTTATTTTTTTGACAGATGTCCCTTATGTACACCAAGACAGCATTTATTGATGACAAATACAGTGAAACTGTAATAATGTGAAACATTAATAGCTGCTGAAAATTATATTTTGCCATAAGAGGACTAAATTACATTTTGAAATATATAAAATGGTAAACAGTTAATATTCAGTAAACAGTAATATTCCACAACTCACAATTTACTGCATTTTTGATCATTGTGAGCAAAAGAGCTCTTGCCAAAATACATTAATTATATAGATGCATATAACCCTTAATTATTTTACCCCCAATGTACTATTCAGCTGATTGTTCCACATTGTCCTTTGGCTTTAAAGAGGTCGTTTACGGAGAAGGGCTCCAGATAAACAGTTGCTGAGGATATTGTCAGACACCGCCCATGTGCAAACACAAATCTGCCCTGAGACTACAACTTAAAACACCAGGTGAGACTGTGCCGCTTCCCCCAGTGTATAAAGATATGAATTATGCACTATTGTAATCCACACGGACTACAAAGCTAGCGAGGCTGTATTTCCACAGGTCTGCATGAACTCCCGCCCCATTTTTACAGCTGACAAACACCGGACCTTGAAGATCAGAGACCCGGGACATGCTGACATGTGCTGTGGGAACACCTGCAATGTCTGATTGAGCCACAGAGACAGATCCCTCACTTACACACCTGTCTGTGGACCCATGCCACTCTCTCACACACACACACACACACACACACACACACACACACACACACTATCTGATAGGGTTTCTCTGAGAGCTCTTTGAGGCCACGTCTGAGGTGATGAAAATAAGGGTGCATCCATTAAGTGCATGAGGCAGGGCTGAGAGAGGGCATGGATGAAGGATTTAAGTGTTGCCTGTAAAGTGCCTCGGACCACCTGCTAGAAGGACAGACAAAGGCATCCATTTCAGCTCAGACAGACTGAAAAATATTAGTTCTTGAAGTGCCGGGGAGTATTTTGTGACACAAACCATCTTGCGTTAAAGCGGTGACCTAATGACAATACACACAAAACAAACAAAACGATTGCACCGAACTTAGGGAAACATTGACCTTTTTATTTATTAAACCATTTTTTACAGACTTAATCAATTTTGTATACGATAATATAAATCAGAGCACTTGTGATTTTTTAATATTGCAGTTGTTGGTCTTTCAGTTCTGAAAATGGAGCGAAGCCCATATATTCCCACTTATCCTCAACCCTCATATGTCTGTTGTTAACAATCACTCCACGGTTATAAGATGGGGAAAATCCCACATTGTAACTCCTGTAAAATGTACACTCCCATCTCAAGACAGAGCCTGGCTCACCATCACAGAGTTACTGAGATCACAGACTACATCTTCATGCTTCAACATAAAATGTCCTCTCATCCGTTTAGAAACTGTGTATAGATGTGCCTCTTTAGTCACCGTTGTGGAAATGTCTCATTCAGCCGTCACACAACATTCAGGAAGGTTTAGCCCGTGGTGTTTCAGTCTCATATCATCTTCCCCAGAGCTTCTTGCTTGGTTTCATGTGAAAATGCTGGTACCATCTATCAAAGAAAACAGAAAGCCTAGTGGGGCTTATATATAGAAGGAATTAAAATAGTAATATTTGAAAGTCTATTTGAGCTCTTTTAATCTCACTACTCTTGCAGGCTGCACAGCAGATACAGTTTCTCTTTATAACTTTGCCTGATGTATTTAGCAGGCATCATTACTAAGCATCAGCTGAGATTACTCTAACTTTGGGTTTGACCCAAAAGAAAAGGTCAGTTTTTATTTCGCTCAGATTCAGTCATTGTGCAGCTGTTACCTGAGAAGGTCTCGCAAAAGAACTTTGATGCTGATGAGTGCAGGACAACCCCGGGTTCTCAGCTAAACAGCATCTTAAAGAGATAGTTCAGCCAAAAACCTGTGACCTTCTGTCTTCTACAAAACACTCAAGAAGATACTTTACAGAACATTAGTAATAAACCAGCTTTGACTTGCATTGGCCAAAAAATCCACAGAAGAAATATTCTATTAATAAGATGACATTTAATCTTTGCTTTCTTTCCTTATATCTTTATTATTGTTTTCATTATTTATTTACTATCTATAGTTATCATGTAAGTTAGAACTCTATTGGACCTTTTATGTTTTCCAGATAATAATAATTTCAGAAGAAATTATATCAAACAAAACAAGCTTTTTAATGATAATACTTGATTTAATGGCCTGTAAAATATACTGTGCAGCATGCCATTCCGGGAAATCGTGCTTGAAACAAATCTATTAAAATCACAGAGTCTTATGACATTCTTCATACATTTGCAATAGGAAATCACAATCTTTCTTAACCTCCATAATATCATAGCAGTGATAATATAAAAAGAACAGCTTTGCCACTATTTCAAAGCACCTTCTACTGTTTGGTCTAATAAAACAAAATCTACTTTTAGATGTAAAAATATATATTTCTATTTTCAAATAAATAAATACATACAATAAATATGTGTATCAAGAACTGTATAAATAACATCATGTGAGATGGCATCTCCCGTTTTCCATCGTCCCAGTTCTGTCATCTCTGAGCATCATTGTTCCTTCAAGTCCTTCTAAACCCTTATCGAATATTTCCAGAGCAAAGCAGCACCACGTTTAAAAACCTCCAACACCCTCAGTTCTGGTTTTCATGGACACGTTATGCTACTAGTCAGTTGCAACCAGCAACAAAGACACCAAAAGCAGGGAGTCTTTCGAGACTGTGGTCTTCACCGTCAGTACTGGCCCGTGCATTTTCCAGAGCACTTCTCAGGTTTGGACTCCGTGGCCGAACTTTAGCATCTCCACCTCATGTAGAGCAGAAACTAGGCATCCTTCTCGTCCCTCGTTTGGGATAGTCTCAGCTGTGTCCGAGCACTTCTTTGTAAAGTTCTGGAACTTTTTCAGGGTCCACAGGTCTCGGAAGAAAGTGAGTGAACTTTTGATGCCTCCTGGATTTTGTCCCATCACGTGGCGTGCCGTCCTTGTTGAGAGCCACGAAATATCTCGCTCCTCTCTCCCCGTGCTTGTAGAGATTAGAAGAGTATGTGTTGTACCAGTTCTCCTCAAACTGCTCGCGGAAGACACATTCTGCTGTGAGTTTCTCCTAAGAAGCCAAGAACGTGTAAGTGAAATAATTAATAACACAGAGAGAGGTGGTCAAAATGATAAAACGTATATGCCATCTACTGGGCTTGAATAAGAACAACAATTATGCAGGATATTTTCGGTGGTAAAAAAATATCTTAAAAAGTGGCTTACAGAGCCATAAAGTTCTCCCTTGTCATTCATCCCAAGGTAGAGACCACTGTCCACTCCACGGATGCTTATTAATCCAACTGCAAGGCTTATGAATTCCAAAATACCTGGAGAAGAATAAATCAATTGTTCATGAGATGTTCTTTGAAGTCTGAACCCTTCGTGGGAAAGTTGAAATGCTACGCATTTTCCATCTGCGTACGCTATTACATAGTTAAAATAAATGTAATTTAAAACAACAGTAGCCTACTTCGTTAACTCTTTACACATTGTGTTCATAAAAGGACCACTGTAAAGTATCGTGCTGTAAAGTGCTTTGGAGTTTATTTCTTTATATTTACAAATGTAAAACCGAATTGCGTTTTAGCGTCTATATATCAAGCTCTTTAAAAGCGACCAGAACTGCTTTAAAAGTAGGGTTTCTATTAAAACGAACAGAAAGTGTGAAATTACCAAATCGACTGTGGTCCTTTCTCGTGCCCTGCACGCTGCCATCCGGGAGTATTTCAAGGTGAAATCCGGTCCTGCAGTACAACTGTCTTCTCCGCAGGATCCCTTTCAAGTGCGTTAGATCCGCGGAGGTGCTCCGTGACAGTCTCTCTGCTGGAACTAAACGATCATTCGGCAGCCCGAGGTTTTCTCCTAGAGGCGGTAGGAAGAACTGTGATCCGACCTGTCCGAAAGCCTCCAGGCTCTGTAAAAGCGTCCCGATCTCTCCCATAGCTGCAATCACAAACCGGCAATCCAGCAGAAGCGGTCAGAGAAACTTGATCTGGATGTATATGGTGAAGCAGACGTCCAAAGCTACAGGTTACGACGAATAATATCCATGCGAGCGCGTCACTTGTAGTGGATCCATGCTGAGCGCATGTGAAACATGACTTGACTCCCGCAGATTAGGTGTACAGACATATCCAGAGGGCAAGAAACTCAGTCACCGCAAAAACTGACTTCAGGCAAGTCCTTTAATTTCTGCTCTCACGCCTCGTCCACATGGTGGTGGCCGGTGGTGCTTTCTGACATGAATAAATGTGGAGCAGGTACGAGGCAGCAGGTACGTGTTGTTGTGGGAAGTGCTTTGCGCAGTGAGTGGCTGCTGCGCGCGCGGGGCAGGTGCAGAGATCGGGCTTCTGTGGGCGGGACGTCGGTTTGGTCCAGCCTTGAGTTTTTGCGCACAATCTCGGTTGTGTGCGTTTTTAGTTGATGCCTGTGTTCGCGTGGGTTTAGGCTTTGCGTGGGCTATACGTCTCACAAGCCGAGTGTCGATCAAGTTAAACCCACCAGTGTTATGGGAACAAATGATATAAAACAACTTAGACATTCTGAACGATTGTGCAGAAATTGAGGGGAAAGTTTGTGGTAGTTCTTGCAAAAATCAAAACAACACACACACACACACACACACACACACACACACACACACACACACACAAATATATATGTTACACATGTACATGTTTTATACAAACGCAGTCTATCTATCTACATAGAGACAAAAGTATATACTGTTATATATATATATATATATATATATATATATATATATATATATATATATATATATATATATATATATGTGTGTGTGTGTGTGTGTGTGTGTGTGTGTGTGTGTGTGTGTTATAATAATTCTTTTACTGTTGTAACTACAGTGTTGTTATTAGGGTATAAATAATATGATGCACTTCTGAACTTATATACAGATAGCTTGCAGTGGATCTGTGAATAGACAGTATATGACAGTATTTTTGATAAAAACGGCGTTTGTGTCAAAAATACTGTCATATACTGTCTATTCACAGTCCACTGCAAACATCTGTATATAAGGTTGTATGAGTTTTTAATGCTTTTAGATTTGTTCATTATTCATTTATTTGACATTATTAATTTGTTTGTTTACCATTTTGAATCGGTAGCAGTGATGGGTAATGGCACAATTATTTTAAACATGTGAATTTGTCCTCGACAATAATTTGTTTTAGTTATAGATTTCTGTATTTAATTTGTAGGCAAATACGGGAATATTATATGAAAATATGATACAAACAAACAAGAAATAACTTAGGTTTTTAACGGACGTCTGAAACGTGGCACGAGGGTACAGAACTGGCTTGTAATCTAACTCTGACCTGAATAGAAAGGACAGAGGACCGCAAATACAGCTGCTAATGTGTTGATGCGCCATGTGCTGCTGTAGAGAGGGCGCACGCTTCTTCTCGCGAGGAGTGAGCGCGCGGTCTGTGCGCGGTGACACAGTCATGATGGCCGCCGTGCGTCGCTTTCTGGCTCTCCGGAACAAGTTCACCGGCTCCACAAACGGTTTAAGCCTCTACTTTAACAGCGGGCAGTCGTCGAGGGAAAGAGCAGTCCTGAGGCGCGTGGGGACGGGACTGTGTATCACCGTCGGTGGATGCGCTGTGGTTTACTACCAGCGCAAGTCGAGTCTGCGTGCATTGATTTCTCCGCTTCCAGCAGTCGCTGCGAAAGAGAAGGTATCTAAATCTTAGCAGGCTACATTTCGCGTTCGCTTGCGTGTTTGCGCGGAACATTTCTATAGCATTCCGGTTCTGATTGTCCTAAAAAACGTCAAAACGATGGAGTTCGTATGCCATCAAAACAGTCGCTCTCCACTGGAGAGGTGCTGAATTCGGTTTCCTAATTCATTAGATGATACACTGTCATTCAATAAAATACCTATTGAGGAAATATTGGAGCACGTATTATAGCTATTGTAGGCTACATGTTGGACATTTTATATGTATGTTGTGCATGCGTAGTGTTGACCTGTGCTCTGAAAGGGTCATTTTACTAGGCATGCAAATTCAGTCAACAACCATTTCTCATGTATTGTCAAAATCTCTTGCCATTTGGCTTTCAGTCAGATTTGTTGGTTTACGTTAGTACTTCAGTACTTCGATCTGCAATGGTGTTTCCTAAATTGCAGTATTTTACTTAGACTCATTAGGCCTATTAGGCATTTTAAAGTCAAAAAGCAACAAATACTATGCAAGAAAAAAGACTATATACTGTTACAAGTTGTTAAAACACGATTTACAATTCTATAGTTTGCCATTTTGAATACAAATTGGTAGTAATGATGGGTAATGGCATAATTATAATCATTAAGTCATGTATTAATCGCATCAATTATTTATAATGCTATTTTATAAGTTTAACGAAGCAAAGGAACCCTATGGATTATGTTTAAGTGCCTCTGGTGCACATACTTTTGGTTTTGACTGTTGTCGAAAAAGCATTTATCTGACTCTTATCAGATTGATCATTAAACCAGACAGGATTGAATCAGTCTTGTGCATCTCTGGTTGCACCATTCCCTTTTGTTTTTGTACTCTTATCTGCTTGGGTCAGATGTAACCTTGAGTTGTGGATTGAGATGCAGGAATCCAGGGTTGAGGTAACTGGAAACGGCAGCTTGGCAGCCGGGTCGACGTTTGATGGGGGTAATAAGTAGCAGGGCACACATTCCCAGGGTGTTTGCACAGTGCCCAGTGGGCCTGGCTGTCGGCCACAGTGCAGTGAGAAGCACACTGTCCTCTCGATATTTCTGCTTGTGGAAGTTTCTGTGCATGTGTATTTTTTTGTACAGGAGGAGGCCATCCACTGAAAGAAAGAAAAAAGAAGATGGCTAGCATTTTTCCCCAATGTCACGTCTTGTCCTGTATTTCTATGTCCCATGACTGAAATGTTAATCTAATTAATTATAGGCCAGCGCATCTGCTGAAGATGAAGAGGTTTCGATGTCAGCCCATGAGCACAGGTTCAGGCTCTTTAGTTCACTGGAGTACGATGGACAGCTTTACATGACTCCCCTCGACTTCATTGAGTCCGTCACTATGAGCGAACCAAAGAGTGAGTCGCACCAACAGTTAATATTCCTTTTTTGAAGAATGTATGAACTTATTGTATAACTATAGACAAACACACGAAGCTCTCAGATTCATAGGGGCTGACAAATGGCCGTTAATACGTTTTAGTGCTGGGTCTTTTATTTAAAAGAACATTTAAAACAGTCGCAAGGCTGACCAAAACGTGCACAACGTAGCGATCAAAGGTAATAACACATGCAACATCAGCTTGCAAATGCTAAAGAAAATACAGATTGCGATAAAAGATTATTCAACTAATAGAGAACATTCTCAGAACTTTGACTAATGTTCATCCAGTAACGCTACAAGAATCTTTGTTGAAAAAAAAAAAAAAAAAAAAATTTTATATTCCCAAGATATTAGCACAAAATTGCTACTGTAAGATATACTTTTTTCTGAAATTTTTGCGTAATGTTTTTTGCTTGTTTAAGAATATTTTGAGAATATTTAAAAGCAACGTTCTTGTAATTTAATAAAATAAAAAAAATGGAATGTTACCAACATGGAAAGTAAACAACAAACGTTCTAAAAATCTTTTAAAACGGGATATTTTAAACGTATATAAATATATAATAATTGATAAATAACTTAATGGGCATGTTAGAACACATATTTGTTAGCTGGACAAAAGGACTTTCTTATATAATAGGGTTAATCTACAACAAAATACACATTTTATCATCATTTAACCACTGTCATATTGTTCCAATATTATACAATTTTTCTGGCTATGAATTACACATCATTTACAGTAGTGTGAACCAGATAAACCAATTAATTCAAATCTAACTCAAAAGGAGGTATGAATAGCTTATTCTTCATATTCAATCATTTGTGGATTTCAAATAGAATGATATGAGCAGTAAATAAAGACAGAATGTTAATTTTTGGGTGAAGTATACCTTTTATTACCAATATTTGCCTCAGTGAGGAATAGCCCTTTTTATCTTAAAAGCAAGTAACCCTGCAGGCATAAAATCAACATATGTAGCCGCAACAACTGCATGAAGATAGCCATCTCTCTCTATGCCAGCATCACACTTATGACCTATTTCTGTAACCAAAATCTGAAACCAGCTAGACAGACAACTTCTAAACAAGTGTGTCGCGTACCTCGAATCTCAGGTTGACTTAATTCATTAAGTTCACGTCTCGCATAAAGCGGAAAAACACCGAGATCGGTCCAGATGGTAGAGTTGATATGCTCTATAAATGTCTTTTCAGGACCCAGCTATACTTGTAAGGGAGTTGAGTTTCAACCAGTCATGTTTGCTGCTATCTGAAACTTGGACTTCCTGGAATGTGCAGACGAGAATAAAATGTGAACTGTAATATGGCAGGCAAACATTGCATCACCATCTTTAATAGCATATGCGTGACGGAACGAATAGCGGTATTTATGGTTTTATGCTGTGCCTGTAAAACGCAATTTGACAGCATTATATAAACAGAAGCTAGAGTTCATATTTGAACCTTGCAGTAGTTTGAGAGGTTTTTTGATTTTGGATTTTTATTTCAATGTTTTTATATATATTTATTACATTTGATTGAAAACACATTTTTAATGTATTAAATGTCGTCTTTTTAATTTAATCTAATTCTGGCAAATCATCCTGCATGAAACTATCACTTATTTGTCATTAATACAGAATTATTATACAAAAATGTGCGTGTTACGCTGTGCTTTTGACCCATTTTTGTCACCGTTTATCTGCTTTTCTCAGAAATATTTTTTATGACGCCATAACTAATTCTTATCTGTTTTTTTTTTTTTTTTTTTTTTTTAGAAAAGAGGTTTTGGAGATCCCTCACAAAACAGGTCTTTTTTTTTTTTTATTTGAATATTTATCCACTTCTGAGTTTAGAAAATAGGAATGATACTGAATATATGTGCTTTTTTTTAAAAAAAAAGGATCTGGACAAGATTCTGTCGGATACGCCACCTGTTTGGAAAGGATCATCCTGCCTGTTCCGAAACCTGCGGGAAAGAGGTGAGATCTAACAATATTATGTAAATCGATTTGTATTGTATGATGCAGTGTATAATGCTTTGTCATTTGATCGTTGTTTACTACGTTGAATGCCTCCAGGCAACTTGACTTTGAGGGGATCTGCTTTCAAACTGCCACGTGTGTGGCTATCAATCTAAATACCCAGTAAAACGGGCAAATTATGGATGCTGTAAAACAGATATTGTGATGTAGGCGCAATTAGGATACAGTTTTTTTATGCTCAGGCCACCCGCATGCATGTTATGAAAGGCCCGATCCTGAAAGTTGGCCTCATGCGGCAGCAGAGTGCACGGGCCGTAAATACTCTCTTATCTCTCAATCAGTCTGACATTACTGTGACTTTGCTCTGGGATAATCACAGATAGGAAGGTGACAAAAAAACACCCAGTGCATAGCAAGTGGTATGTCGTTTTGAATAGAAAATAATCACACGCTCAGCCGAGGGGTGCGCCACGCTCACGCAGTCGTACTAATCCATAAATTACCCAGCTTTATATTACCCCGAGGTCTTACTTTCCAGACGTACTTTAAGAAAAAGCAGCGTTTGCTTGTTGTGTTTGACATATTAGCAACAATGGACAAATTGAAAGCAATTTTATGGTATTGCAGGAATTCGAACAATGGCACGGGCCACGGTGTTTAAAGAAAGATAGAAAGAAATGATTTATTATAGTTATTTATTTATTTTTTTTAGGTCATTTAGACTTTGTCTCATGCAGCCATGAAGTTTTTTTTTTAAAGAATATTCATGTAGTTTATAATTTAACACAGAATAGTTACATTTTGTGATAAAATGTGTAGCTTTTAACGAGGGGCTTTCCGGGATGCTAACAGTACGTTCCTTGTAATGTTCTTTCTTACACTTAAAACACTAAAACACTCCACGTAGTGCATGATAGCTCTGTTCACCGTTGCTCTCCTTGAGTGCCGGTGCCTGGATTTTGGGCTTTTAATCCGGCTGTTAAATGTTAAAGCTGCACTTAGGTTAAAAAAAAAAAAAGAAGATAGGCTTGATCTGTGAACAAAGCCTTACTTCAGAAAATGAAAAGAGCTGTTTGAACTTTGCAGTGTTGAGACTTGTCCTAGTGGCAGCCCCGTATCACTCCGGACAGTATGAATTCTAAGAATGGAGTTGGATTACATCTCCATCACTGACACTCTATATGAATTGTTTCTGTGGAATTCTTTGTGTTCTGACAACTGTTTGAGCTCTTGGGCTGGGTTTCTTTCTGCAAGACTGAAGGTGTGTGGCTCTAATGAAACCCGTCTGGGATCCTAAAAGACTAAATGCGCAGGCGGTGAGTTCGAAGTAAGTTTTGAGTAGCGTAGGTATACATAGGGCGATCAGTTTAGCGCAAATATTCGCACAAACGAACATGCATGTCAGTTAAGATAATATACAGACTTACAGCAGGTGAAGCACTGATCTGATATTGCAAAAATATATATACTTCAGGCCTAAATTGCTCTGATGGCATTGACTTATGGGTCTGGGGTAATGATATTTCTTCAAAATGCATTAAAAAAAACTGAAAAATATGTTTTAAATCTACTAATACACAATTTAATATATCTAAATAAATAAAATATATTTTGCAGGAATTTTACAGCTTTTCCTGTATTTTTTTTATCACTAGTGCAGTCAAGTGATTAAATGTGATGAAAAGTGTTTGTTTACATAATATATGGGTATATACTGTGTATATTTATTAAGTATATATAAATACACACACATTTTTATACATGCGTTTATATGTATATATTTATATTAATATAAATAATGTTAAATAAATATATATAATATATAAATGTAACAAATCTTTCTTAAATATATTCATGCATGTGTGCGTATTTATATGTACATAATAATACACTCACACATATATTATGTAAACAAAAGCTTTTATTTTGGATGCATTAATCGTGGTTAATCATTTGATAGCACTAGTTATATATATTTTTTCTATTTTAATATATTTACATTTTTTCCTGTGATGCAAAGCATCATTACTGCAGTCTTCAGTGTCACATGATCCTTCAGAAGTCATTCTAATATGCTGATTTTCTTCCGAAGAAACACTTACCATTATTAATAATGTCGAAAGTAACTTTCGCACAATGCGTTTTAGATGAAAGTATAACCGAATGAAGTAATGTGTTATTTTTATATAATTAATTACATTAAATGAACAGGTCACAGCTTTAGTTATTCACAAATACAATAGCGGCGGATGCACTTATGCATACGCATCAGAACCAGGGTGGCCTGAAATGTGAAAATGTATCTCCTCTATCCTATTCTACCTTCTTCATCCGTTTCCTCAAACATTCCAAAGTCCTTTTCCCACAGCACTCAAAGAAGCCCTCCTGAACTATCTGTGTCCGAGTCGCTATCATCTCCTTCAGACAAAAGCTTGGGAATGCTTTCAGTGGCTGGAACAATTCTCCTTAAGTCTCTCCTAGACAGTTGCTCTTCCTTTCTTCTCCTATCACACAACAAAGGACTAACAGACCTCAAAAAGGAAAACAAACCCACGTCGGGCATCTGCAATCAGTTACAGATCACTCGAGAATGTTTTACACCTAGGAAAATAAACAGAGGGGAGCTCGGGAGCCATTGGCCTGCTCTAATTTTGTTTGGGTTTGCGTCCAGCCTGGTTACTTTACGTTTTTAACGTCTCTGTTTGTGCAAAGAGGACACCAAACAAGAGAAAAGAACGGCATCCTCTTAGATCTTATCAACGTAAAAGAAGAAAGGGTCTCTAGTTTAAAATGACATTTGATAGTAAAATTTATTTCGAGGGCAGGCTCTGGGGTGTCGGAAAACAAGCTTTGTTTGAATTTCTAAAAGGTAATGTTTATGTGGTGTTTTTCAGGTGTCATCGCTTACACAGAGTATCTGTTTCTGCTTTGCATTTTGACAAGTGAGTTTGTCTTTAGGTTTAATCCTCCATGCACGCTTGTTGCTTGCACAAACAATAGTCATGAGAAATGTAACCGCATGAAGATGTTTTATATGTCTTTCTTTTTGTTTCCTAGAGCCGCATGCGGGTTTTAAAATAGCTTTCAAAATGTTTGATGCAGACGGCAACGAAATGGTGGATAAGAGGGAGTTCATGGTGGTACGGTCGCTTTTGTTGATGCTAATTATAAGTATATGTTGTTACATGTGAGTGTCAGAACGCTTAAAGATGCATTTCTTCTTTTTTTCTTTTAGCTGGAAGAGATATTCCGGAAAAAAAATGAAAAGAAAAAAGAGCGGGGAGGAGATTCTGAGAGTTACTCTCAACTGGTAAGAAATACGTTTCTGCCTTGCTACCAAAAGCATTTTACAGTCCTCTGTTATTCTCTCGGTTTGATATGTACATATTTGAACGTAATGCAAGGAAATAGTTCTTCCAGAAAAAGAAAACGTCATTCTAAACCCTTAGTTATTTCTTATCTGAGAAACTCCAAAGGAGAAGTTTTGAAGAATGATCGCACCGCTCTCTTCTGTTCAATAAAATCAACGGCTCTCCATAAAAGCAGTTCTATACATTTCCGAACGTATTTGATCTTTTAACATGTGGCAAGACTTTAGCTTGCTTATTTGTGGATTAAAGACTTGATTTGAAGGCACTCAAATGAGAACAAAACTGAAGCTAAACAATAACAATATTGCCTTTTTTTAGAGCCGCAGTACAGTGCATTTCTTTTCTAACAAAATTTGTGTTTGTCACATTTACTGAAGTTTGCATCGCTGAATCTGTTGCTTCACTGTTAACCTGCATTGTTCTTTTTTATTGTGTGAAGCGCCATATAATTAAAGATTACTTAAGAAAAAGACTGAAATTGCTTGGCAACCCTTGTCACCATTAACTTTCATCGCATGAAAAAGATGGCTATAAATTGCTCAGTTATATTTGTAATTATATATTTTTAGATGTAATCATTTACTGCGGATTATTTTATTCAAGTGACTAGTAACGTAACACATAACCTTTCCATTTGCAAGAAAATACTGAGTTCCTTTTTCAAATAAGTAACAAAAATGACTCTATTTTTCCCATTTATTGACAGATACAGTATACTTCAACATGTATAAAAAACAGTAAAATACACTGGGAATATTACGCACACATACAATGAAGTATTTTTATACAAATATCCTTATGTATTTAATTACATTTTGTTAAACAATGTCTGACGCTGACATTTGATGATCCCGTTTAATCATACTAATAAGCAAAATAGATTTTGTTTTAGTTTTTTTGATCTGCATCCTCTACTGTACAGATGTGAATTTATTCTCATTCATTTCACTTTTGATGTGAAAGTGCTTTTACATTGGCCAGAAACAGAACTTTTTATTAAAAACAATCAAGCAAGCCCTTATTTCAGAAGCAATACAAATGCATTGCATTCCATTAAAAATTGACCAAGTAACGTAATTAGTCGCTTTTTTAGGGAGGGACACAATATGCACAAATTTAAAAGTAACTTTCCATAAACTTTTATCATCTACAATATCTATCTATTCTCTGCTATGAATTTCTCCTTTTGCGTTCCACAAAAGAGGAACAAAGTCAGCTAGAAAGACATGAGTGAACGATCGTTTTGGATAAACTATTCTTAATTTTTTAACAAAAATTTCAGAAATAGCGTTAATGTTGCATGTTCTCAATCACGTCTAAATACGAGAAATTATGTGGCGCGTAATTCATGCATGTTGATTTGAACAAATTTGCACGTTGACGACATGAATGTTTTCTGCAGAGTGCAAGTCCACAATAAGTCTCTTATCTCTCATGCTGGGGAAATGCTGATTATTGCAGATTTTGTTTAGAAAAACACATTCAGAG
Source organism: Puntigrus tetrazona (assembly GCF_018831695.1). NCBI lineage: Eukaryota > Metazoa > Chordata > Actinopteri > Cypriniformes > Cyprinidae > Puntigrus > Puntigrus tetrazona. Next base: position 16,461,066 of record NC_056712.1, read on the forward strand.
TTCATTGTCTTTCACCATCCATGAGATGTGACAGATCTGCCGAATGCTGCTTTGATTTGATTTCTTTCCCCTGTTCTGCACGTCATCATTCGGCGCGTGAGAGCGTGGAGCTGTACGGACATCAGGGATCTGTCAGCAGCAATGTATGTATCTGTGTACTAAAGAGCATGACGTGTTTTTTAGCATGCCGGTTAATGCCTGATTGGACTTGTACAGTCGTGACCGACGGCAACCATGCATGCCCGTCGTAACCGCTAATGTTTATGCAGCTTCACCCTAATTAGTGCTCAATAAACCAGAAGGCTTACGTCCACATTCGGTGGCTTTCAGACAGTCGGTGAGCAATATTATTTTACACGCTGAAATGTTTGGATAGGGCGTAACGGAGCGACCCTCACGCATGGCTCACCTCCGGAGAGGAGGGACAATGCAGCTCTAATGGGGCTCGGTCTGAAATGCAGCTCCATTGTCTACAATTATCCAGAGACTGAAACAGATGATTTATGTTGCTTGTCTGCTGTCAGGAGCTTTCTACCAAGGAATGGTCTCGCAGAATCACGTTAAAAGGCCCTCACCTGAAGAATGGCAACTCTCCCCGGACCCCCATGTTTTATTTTTACAGTCGCTTGAAGAGCGGTATTCGGGTTTAGGTTACTTCTTGACCACGAAGAGTTTTGTGTCACTTAGAGCTGCAGCTGAGGAATGAGCCAGTCTCAGCACCAAACAAGAGAAACGACAAGCTCTTTCGGCCCTGTTCAGTCAGTGTTTGTCTGTGCACACCACGATATACTTGTGCTGATTTCAAAAATATAATAATACCGAACACAATCCACTGTTTATCTTGGCAAGGACGTGACTGGAGCGCTTGTTTACCGACTGAAGCGCTAAGGTCACGTTCACACAGCAACAGAATATTGTCTGTCCTGTGTTTCGGTGTTTGATACGGCAAACCCTTACCTTGTTTTGGTATTTAAGAGAGTTAAATAAATTCACACCCATACTTTTTCAGGACTGCATTTTTAGTGAACTGTAGAAGACAGCTAGTTTTATTTTACACTGCACATATCTGGTGTGTTTTGCTGACTTACAGACACAAATACGAACTATATCGACTGCTTTGAAAGCGCAGCTCACGTAAGTGAATACTTAAAAAAAAACTAGAAAACAAAACAGATGTAAGATAAAACAGCACTGCTTACATGAGGAGTAATTCGTTGGAAGGGTGCCGCGAAGTTGACTTCACATTAGCTTGCATTAATTCAGGCGGTTTTTGCATGTAGAATAGTCTTTCACTGTATTTTCTTGTTTTGTTACGCCTTTAATATTTTCACCTCTGATATGCAGGTACTTAAAAAAGAGCAGCTTCAGTCTGAACCCAGAAGTTTCTGGGATGTTCTAAGGCATGGTGCGAGAATAGTTCTCTTTTCAGATCTCATGGAGGTACAAGTATCCTCAAGCTCACGTTTTCTCATTCGAATCTCGTATTACCCCTGGCCATTCCCTGTCCCCCATCCCATGTGAGGTTCTGCCCATTGTCTCATGTTTTTTTTTTTCTTTTTTTTGCGGTATTACCATTTTCATTCATTAATGTCACTACTATTTATGTTATTACAGTTTGATATTAATAGATTTTTCAAGACCTCAAAATGCGTATGAAGATAACTAAACTGCACAACAAAATGCATATCAATAAAAAAATAGTGCTGTCAAATGATTAATTGTTTTTTGTTAGCATAATATATGTATGATTGCTGTGCATATTTATTATGTATATATAAATACACACATACATGTAGACATTTCAGAAAAATATGTCTTGTTTATATATTAAATATACTTATATATGTAAATAAATATATGTAAATACATGCAGATATTTTCAAAATATATACTGTATGTATGTATTTATTTACATAATATATAATATAATATATAAAATAACATAATATATTTATATACATAATAAATATACACATAATCGTTTGACAGCATTATAAAAATGATTTGAAATAAAATTATTGTTATTATATAATATTATTATTGCTCCATTGATGATATCTAGAATATTATGATAATGCAAAATACTTTGTAGTTGGCATTTTAAAGCTTCTTTGTTGAAAAGACTGTGAGATACAGTATGCCTCTTGTTTTTATAATGATGCATTGCTGCGAAGGAGCACTGAGGTATATCTTGTATGCAGATTTCTGCACGAGCAACCTGTTGTTTGCGTGGCATGAGATGATGTCGGCTGCTCCATGATGTGTCTTTGCTCTATCAAACATATTAACATATTGTGCATATTAACCTTCCAAGATTTTATAGATAGGAATATTTCATCCAAAATGAACTCATTTACTTGTCCTCATGTTGTTCCGAATCTGTGCAAATTTATTTACGTAGATCTAGTTTACTCTGATTGTAGCAACAAGACAAAGAGTGATATATAACATTTTACACATGTGCTAAGGCAAGCCAGTTTAACATAACGAGTGTGGAAATAATTATGGTAGAAAATTCATTATCCCTTTAAATCAATATTTACAGCTAGTTCAACAAAATCAAAGGACAGTTGTTTATGTGTGATTTTAAAATGTATGATAGAGGTTTTGCTTTTTTCTCAATTGGTCAGTTGCTTTTTAATGAATCTTTTTATGTATTTCTTAGTCAATTTATGTTCATTTTACATTTATTTGTGTTTGTGTCTGTATCTATGTTATGTTTATGGCTGTGCAGTAATATCCTCATCAAGCTATTTTTGTGTACTCTTATCCTGTGACAAATTTTGCTCCCTTATTCAGTTTTTGCAGCTGAATAATGCCTTTTCGTAATTTGCTTTCGCAGCACGAACCTGAAAATGTCACCGACACAACTCTACTGGTGCATTTCTTTGGAAGAAAGGGCAAAAGTGAACTTAACTTTGATGACTTCTACAGGTAAGTGACGGATTCCACAAACGTGACCCAAACCTAGGCTGCTTCCGTCGTGATGTTTAATTAAGTTTCTGTAATACAGCCTCAGGACTGTTTTTATAGTGAAGGGTCAGTGAGGACGTTGTATTGTTTTTAAAGCATGTTGGGATGGCCCAGTCACTTAGTCTAGTGTCCTACTGAGCGAGCGATGGCATCTTCTCTTAACACTGTGACTGTGTCACGTTCTGTCGGCAGGTTTATGGACAACCTGCAGACAGAGGTCCTTGAGATTGAGTTCCTCAGCTATTCCAAGGGAATGACCACCATCAGTGAGGAAGACTTCGCTCGGATCCTGCTGCGTTACACCACAGTGGAGAACATCGCAGGCTACCTTGAGAATGTCCGTCAAAGCATACCTGATGAGAAGGTAATACATTTGCTCTGGACACACACACACACAAAGGTTGTGTTTCCATGTTTTATTCCCCACTAGGGGGAATTTATTGGTATTTCTATCCTTGTGGGGACATTTGGTCCCCATAATGTGATAAATACCAGGTGCAATTTAATAGCAATTTGCATTTTGCCATTAAAATAGTAAAATCTAGCAAAATATGTTTTAAGAACATTTTGTAGACATTCCCATTATGTTATGGAAGTTTGATTTCTGAATGTTCTTGGAACATTCAAAACATTACTTCTTTTGTTTTTATTTTATAGTTTTGTTCATAATATCTAGTAATAGCTAGTAATATTTTGCTTATACAATATAGTAATATTACATGTATAAATAATGCTTTGTGCTAATGTTTTGAAAAGAACAGACCACATGTTCTGTTACCGTTATTAGAAGAACGTTATTGAAATCTGAAACTAGTAATATTTTAACAATATAATAACGTATTATTACATGAATATTACATGCGTAAATATTGCTTTGTGCTAATGTTTTGAGAACAACGGACCACGTAACTTATAACAAACATTATGTTTATGTTACTAGAACCTTGCCAGAACATTATCCAAAGGAGCTAGATTAGTAAAAAACGTAATACTTTTTCAATCACATCACTTTGTCAGTATTCTAATTTTCCTTTACCGTTATCTAAGTTAATGTATCGTTCATGAATGACTCTATTCAAATCACTGCATAGCAATACAAATACCACCGCATAGCAGAGAGAGACAGATATTTATAATGTAAGCGATGCTGTTGTCTTTTTTTCTTCAGGTTGTTTCCCTTTTTGCACACTGACCCTCACATTTTGAGGTTACATTCTTTTCTGCTTCTCAAAGAGGCTGTTGCTGGATGGCCATTACTATATAAGTGGTTTTTATTCTTAAGTTAAGAAAAATTGCAACACAGCTTAACTTGTAAAATCAGCAAAGCGTCGCATATTACTCAGTAGATCATTTGTAAAACGGTTGTTGTTGGTTGCGAGAGAGGCTTCAGAAAAAGACACGGGTCTAGTGCCTGGAAACGGATGAGTGGAAATCAAAAGGGCCGCTGTTTGGGTAATCTGCTAGTGCTGAGATATTTTGGACACATCCCCTTTTGTTTTTATGTACGCAAGTATCAGGTTAATCTTCTTTAGAAGAGTCGACAAGCTACCCGACCTCTCCTTAAACAAAACAATCTAAAGGTGTCGACAGCTCAAATTGTAAAGGAGCAGGAGAGATGTGTGCTGGGTTTGTTTGACTTTGCTGTTTTCTGCCTTGGGATCTGTTATCACTCTTCAAGGTCCAACAGACACTTAAGGTGTCCTCCTGCTTGGAATAGTGCGGCACGATGCAGTATTGTCTCGTTTGTGTTGCATTTATTCAGAGACCGTAGTGGTATATTTCGAAATTCGTCATTTTATGTATTAATGTAGCGTTATTCATATTAGAAAAACTCTGACTTAATTATCGTTCCTTTGCCCAAGGTTCCTCTTAAAAGGATTTAACGCTGATCTTCTCTTCTAGGGCATCACGTTTGAAGAGTTTAGGACCTTTTTTCAGTTCCTTAACAACTTAGAGGATTTTACCATTGCCATGCAAATGTACAACTACGCAAATCGCCCAATTGGACAAGGTAAACATATGGGCCAATCATATAATGCATTTGCTGTTTTACTGGTGTGGGTAACGATGTTTGGTTCTCACAGATGAGTTTGCACGGGCGGTATATGTGGCCACTGGCCTGAAGCTGTCACGACACCTTGTGAACACCGTTTTCAAGATCTTTGATGTGGACCATGACGATCAGCTAAGCTACAAGGAGTTCATCGGGATAATGAAGGACCGGCTGCATCGTGGCTCCTGGGTAAATATGTGTTTAAATGCAATTTTCCAGCTTTTAAGGCAATAACGGCAGAGTTATGATCCACTGGTGAGCTTTAAAACAGGTTTCTGAGATCCAAATGGTGGAAATCACGAGGTTCAGAAATCTGGATTTGAACTGACACATGGCATTAACACATGTGTTTTGATATACAAATCAACTTTTAGACACCATTAACACATTTAGCTTGGACAAGATAGATTTTTTAAGCACATTTAAAAATAAGTAAAACTCAAATTCAAGTTAGTCATTATTATTTCTGTTGTTGGGGTCAGTAGGTTTTACTTTAACAGATTTTTTATTTTAAGGACACTACAAATTGATCAAAATTGTCAGTGAAGACTTTAACATTGTTATAAAGATACCCTGAACTTTTCTAGATGGGTCAAAGATGTCAAGATGTCTGCATCAAAAGTGATTTTATGTCGAAAAATGCCGAAATTCGATCATTCAGCGTAGCACGGTATTTATGTAAAAATTCAAACCACATGCTAATTGTGACTTGTACATATTAAAATCTATTAAACGTATTAACATGTTTTAAATGAGTAAAACGATCTAACTGACGAATATTTATAAAACCAAGAATAGTGGCAGATGTTAAAAATGAGTATTTGAGGTGAAAGAAATTAGTCTTTCAATATCATATATCGATAATTGCCGTAAATATGCCTAAAAAACACTGAACGACATTTTAGTGTGTTTTCTGTAAAACAAAAATGTATCCAATTCATTTTTTGCTCAGAAAACCAAAAACCAAATTGCAATTCAATTAAACAGAAAACAACACCTTATTGCTTTTATGCTTATATCCTTTTTTTGTCTTTGACCCATATACAAACCCTATCTGGCCGCCTTTCACGTTGTTATTTCTTCTTGTGGGTGCAATTTTGCTGACATCTAGTGGTCACTTACTGTTCGCTTAGTATTCTAGCAGTCTCGTCAAGTAAATGTCAGAATTTTGAAGATAATGTTTCTATTTGATGACATAAAACCAAATCATCCTTTATATTATCCACGTAAACCCAGGGATATAAAGGTGAAGAGAGATTCACGTCCTTCAAAGCCTGCATGAAGAAGGAACTCACTGCTAAGTAGGTAAGTTCATTGCTGCACAAAAAAAAAATGAAGTGGGTATTATTCAGTGTTTTTAGTTTGGCTTCCTGATATTGCCTCGGAGAATTCCAAATTAATGATAGTGAAGTAAAGCGCTAGCACCGCTCAGCATTCAGCCAAAGCTCTTTCTCCAGCATCGGATTACTCTGTAAAATTAATGTCTGCTATCCAGAGATACAAGATACGGGCCTAACACAGTGTATTAGGACTTAACACAGTAATAGAATACAGCCCAACCCACAAGAAGAAGGCTTACACTATAAAACACCCAAAAACAAGGAACAATTAGACTTGCTGTGGGAACGCTTGAAGTTTGAGTGAAACAAACAGGTGTTTCTATTTTTATAAAGCACTTTGTATTCAACGTACCACCTGTTGGATGCAGTTATGATGTTGGTAAATCATCATTTGACATGCCGCTCGTCTCTATGTTTTTGATTCGTGCAGGTGAAAGTCCCGCCGAGTGCTTCTCCTCACCCTCACGCTGAAGAAATCTCAAGTTGGATTAAAGCTCTCAGTGACTCAATGCAATTATCTACCTGACCTGTGTCAAACTCTGTTAGATACAAATACTGCCGTAATTAGATTAACACATGCTACCTCCCTAGACTGTAGTTGCAGCTTCGGCTGGCACTTCGCGAACTCTTTAAAAGCCATTAACTAAAAGGGATAACGCTTTAATGAAATAGCCATGATACTTTTATTAATGGAAAAGTTATTTATTAAAGGTCTTATAAATTTAAACAGATACATTATGCAGTTTAAAGTCTTTATTTATAAATATATATTACTAAATTTAAAGGGAACTTTGTTGAAGTTAAAAGCGCTGAATTCTGATGGCGCGTATAGTTATTTATTCTATTTATTTCAAGAAAAAGTGCTCTTGGGTATTAATGCCTCCGTAGTTCCGTATTGGCAACGCATTGTTCTTTTTGCTTCTCTAGGAGTTATAAGCCAGATAATCTTTCCTTACAATGAGCACATTGCTAACATAGTTTCTCCGAGCTTGTCCACTGCCCACCACCCAGATCAGCTTACACAGGGTCTGACGGTGCTGAGTGCACACAGCAATAATGAGCCCTCAGTAATCTCACAATGTGCTACACATACAGATCCCTCTCTCCACCTCTTTCATGAGTTTCTTACACTGCCGCTCCTTTAAGAAACATCTTGTGAAGCCAAAACAACAAATGAGAAGAAACTGAATCCCACTGAACTCTAATCAGGCCCGGTTTCATAGAGATATCCATCTCTGTGAATCATTTTATAATGGTTTTAACTGACAGATCTTCAGAATAGCGCAGACAGCGCTTTAGACTTAAGTTCTGATTGTCCTTTTAGGTGATAATAAGCGTGTTACGGACTTTTTGATTGTTATAGTGTGTGATTTTATTGTTGAACAAAAAGGCCAGCGTTAGTTGTCACACATTACTCTAGTGAATAATTCTCAGGTTGTTTTATTTTTAAGCAGATGTTTTAAATCACTGGCAACAAAAATCTTACCACCTTTATTGCCCAGGAAATAAGATTCAGTTTTTTTTTTTTTTTAATTGATCCTAATTTAAGACAATTTTGAACCAACAAATAACAGACAGGTCAACAGGCATTTGTGTAACTGGACGTTTTACTCAAAACTTTGTTTTATTATGAACTTTTGTGACAACTGCCTTGTGTGACAGTTAGCTCCAGTCTCACCTAACAGGTTTCTGCAGATTACAAGCCTTATCTAATTAGCTGTTTCTTATAAATCTTCATGTTAAAACTTGTCTTTTTCAGTCATCTGACTTGCATCTGTCATTGCCATTATGTGAAGTATACTTTTTATGCATTAGCATTCAGATTGCTTAAAAGGTTTGCATAATTAATAATAATAAAAAAAAATCACAATAATAATTTTTGCGTCATTTCTGGTCTTTACTTTAAAATAGAATAGCCATGGTTTTACAATAGTAGCCATGTTTTTGCCATATTGATTACCATTTGTATATCCAGTTTTACTATAAATACCATGTTAAAACTGTGTTTAGTGTAGTTAACTGGTGGTTAACACGGTTTAACCATAGTAACCATGTCTCTAACTGACAGACCTACATATGCACAGTGAAGCCTTTAATATATATATATATATATATATATATATATATATATATATATATATATATATATATATATATATATATATATATATAATTTTATTTTTTTTTTTTTGCTTATTTAAGCTATTTTTATCATCAGAAAATGACCAACAAAACTAAAACGTGTATTTTACTAACACGTATTTAACCGCTGTGTTATTTCATTGTAGTCTGCCGATGTAAAGTGTTAATGGACGCTGCTCCGGTGTTTTGTACCATTTTTTAAATATGCCAGACAGAGGACACCTTTGCTCATTTGCAGCAGACAAACCTACGGGCGACGATGGAAACCGGTAGAGCAGGGCTTTGGTGTAGTAGCACCTCCACTGCGTCGCGTGAGCGTCGTGTAAGTTTGTAGAAAGGGGCGGTACCGATGTGCTACGCCGCAAACGAGAGCGACCGGAGAACCGGAGGATGGAGGAGCAGACGGAGCGCAGCTGCACGCGGAAGGCGATATGATGTTTTAGGAGCGGTGCGGGCTCGGTGAAGCTGAACTTGTCGTTTTGGCCACTTTTGGTCATCAAATAGAAAGATGGCGCCGTCGGGCTCGCGTAGCGTTGACTGCTGGACAGTTTTATACTGGATCCCGGTGCTGTTCATCAGCGCGATCGTGGCATGGTCCTACTACGCTTATGTAGTGCAGCTCTGCATAGGTAAGGCTGGAAGCAGATCTCTGAATGAAGTTGGAACGAATAAATAACACCTGGCCTCGACCATGTGTTATGCATATGTCTGCCTCTATTACTAGAGCAATATATCTGCTAATGAGAGGGTCCATTTACTTATGAACGCACTGACTAAGAGAGGGTCATGGTTAGTGTCAAGAGGTACGAGATGAATTTCTTTAACCTCACTCTTTACGCGTGCGTGTGCTTTGGAAAATGTCTGCATAAGAACCTTTAATATTATAATTTTATGCATGTCTCTGCATCTTAACTACGAGACTGAAAACATATATGGGTCAGTGAGTAATAGGGATGTGTGAGATTTAAAAAAAAAAGGATCTTTTAAAAAAATACGTAAGCCAAGTTTATAGAAATCTAACTGTAAGATGTATCCTATCAGTTATACATTTTGGAAAAACATTAAAAAAAATGTCAATTTAAAAGTACAAATATATCTATGGAGTGACATTTTCTCTGATGCTACAAATATTTAAGAAGTTAATAAGTAGTTTAGCTTTGATTCGAATACAATGCAACTTCTTCAAAGTGTATATATATATATATATATATATATATATATATACATATATATATATTTTATGGTTGCCATATTGACCTCGAATTGCTGGACAGACATTTAAATATTAAAGAAATAATGTGTGTGTGTGTGTATATATATAACTTACCCATATGTAATACTTTATACAGCACATTACCCTATAGCTACTCCATGGTAGTCATTAAGACATCATAAAAAAATATCTCCCAGTGTTTTGCTGCTGTAAACAATATCTTCAAACTTATGTACTGTGTCATTTGTTTAGACTGTGGTTTATTTATGCATGCGCAACAAGCAAAGGTTTGTCTTCACATTAACTTCAGAACTTCATTCGCTCCTTTGATAACATCTGCTGTCACGGCCCCATAAAAACCGCATGAAGAGGCTTTATTGTTCTCTTGAAGGGTGGATGATCATGAGGATGCCCTGTTTTTCGCCGAAGACTAATGGTGTGTGTGTTTGAGCTCCTTTTAATAGAATCAAATGACATTCAAATAATTGTGCGTAAAACAGCAGCTTTGTATGTTCCTCAGAGACTTCACTGAGCGAGGCTTCAGTGACCAGGCCTCACTTCTGACTGCCGTTGCCACTGGCAGTTCATACCAGTTTATGCTGAAACGCAAACAGTGGGTCTTCGTAGGCTTGCTTTGCACTTGACTCCAGGATGACAGAACGAAAACCGTATTGTGCTTTATTGTCTTATTTCGAAAGCCGCTAGTTTGCATTGGTTAGTAGGATTATCTAGTTGGCTTGTTGCAACAAGCACGCGAATAACCAAAATCACTACAAACAGTACTGGTTTAAAAGATCCGCCCGCTTGTTAATGCCGTCTCTGCATCTATCTTAGCAAGCCACCATAATGAGAGGTCAATGAGTCTTTACCAAACCTTAGGTGACAAATGTTGAACATACTGTCTACTGATCCTTATGTCTTAAAGCTAATCTCACCGCCAAGCTGTCAAACTCAACCTCACCAATCTCTACTTGACCTATTTCTGCTGTCAGATCACTTGTGCTGCACACTGAGTTTAGCAACAAACACATTTGACATTTCTTAGACAGCAACACTGACACCTTCAGGGAAAGAACGGTTTCATTGTTAAATCTGCTACTAATGAATCTCGTCATCTGTGGACGGTTTTTATTAATCTAATGAAGAGGGTTATGTGCTAGTATACTTTAGTCAGAGTAGCGCCGTACTGACAGGATTGAAAACGAGTGCAGTGTGTTTAAAAGGCACTTGTGCAAAATTCACTTTTACATGTTGGTTGAACATAAATGTGTGTTTGCAGTGTGTGTACACAATCAAAAATTCTCCTACACCTACTTTTTTTTTAACCCCCATAAATTAGAAGCAGTATCTCAGAACGAGCCGTCTGCAGAATCTGTATAAAGTGACTATATCATATTTTATAAGACTGTTGACAGACACCCCGTCCTGAGTGAGACGGTCTCAATCAGACGTGTTTATCTGCATGCTAGAGCATTTAAAAGCAGCACTTAAGTAAGAAAAGTCTTATTAAAGCTACAAAAGTTATTCAGTCTAGAGCAGTGCGTGATTTTCCACTGGTATTTTATTGTTTGGGTCATATTAACAGTGTAGACAGCAGTATATATTGTGTATTACATTCATTTTTAGCATAAACTTGTATTTGATAGTTTAAAATATGCAAGAGAACTTATTTTAGTAACTTACGTGTGGTGTGACAGCAAAACCATATGTATCAAACGTTTTAACTGATTTGTGCGATGTGTATCATCCGCGATATTATTGTAAATGTTTTAACAATGTGCGATTTGACATTACTTAGTATATTGCAAAACATGTACAGTGCACACGTACATTACGCGATGAAGTGTAGTGGGCTAAACTGTGCATTTAGAGAGTTTCGTTGCATGCTTCATTCTGTTAAAATGCATTAGAAGATCACAAAATATGGGGCCAGAAAAGGTTCATATTTATATGATTTTATATAGTTAAAATTGCTGTTGTATTGGTTTTATACAACAATTCAATAAACAATAAGTTAATATTAAGAGGCACAATATATTGACTGATTTTATTTTACCAACAAAAAATTATTACAAACAACCACAAAACAGTTCCGCGTCTCTGAGCAACATGACAGTGTTTTGTTCCTAAATGAATCAACATTTTAAATGATTTGGTTCATTCGTAAGGACTCACTTATTAACAGTGACTTGCTGGCACCTGCTGGTGGTTTTAATTTCACATTTAAAGTGTTTTCACATCTTTACACGTTAAAGCGCTCAATGTCCCTCTGAGCTGAATTAAAAGAGCATGTAAATACTCTTTTAATTCAATACAACATTAAATAATGCCACTTATAATTGACTGGTTAAATGAAACAGTTTGACTGAAAATATTCTTACCTTTAGAAATAAAATGTTTTTTTTATTAAAGGTAAGAATACTCATAAAATTGGTAAAAAAATAAAATAAAATAAATAAATATATATATATATATATATATATATATATATATATATATATATATATATATATATATATATATATATATATATATATATATATATAAAACTTACATGAAAAGTTGATTTCTGTTCACTGATGTGGATTGACCACACAGAATAAAAAATAATAAGTCAAATAATTTAAGTCAAAATTATTATTAAAATGTACTGAATCCGACTACATTTTACAGAAATAAGTCGAGAAAGGTAGAACGTAACAACAGCACATTTACCCTGCTTTAGTGTATACCGGGCAGTAGGTTTCAATCAAAATAGATATTAATATCCAGTTTTATTGAGGCTAATAGATGCTTTTTATCTTCTTTGACAGGGTGAACAATTGCGTGGGCTTCGCCAATAAATAATCTGTCCATGATAGTCAGTCATCAGCACAAAAACACACTCAGCAAACATTGCTATTTAATATCGTTACTGAGATCTTTTTTTTTTCCAATATCACACACCCCTACCTTTAAAACACACGATTTCAGCATGATACTAAAACCAAACATGTTTTTTGTAGCAGAGTATCTGAGGTGCTAGCCGTAAAGGCTCTGTCCTGTACTGAAAAAAGGGGCGGGGAATAGCAGCTTATTTGCATTTAAAGATACAGGCATGAAAACGGCGCGTTTCTGCTTCCACTCCAAATACACATTTTCAAAATGACATTATAAATTACCATTCTAGGGACACCTGAAACTTATATTACATCTTGTAAAAAGGAGCATATTAGGTGTCCTTAAATGGACTGTACTGTTGTTTAATAACGTACAAATTGTTCAGCTAAAAAACGTATAGTTAACACAATCTTCATAAAACATAGTGAAATGTGATCTGGGGGTTTTATACAGTGTTAAAACCGTTGTTAAGACAGTATCTTAACAGCCTCATTATCTGTGTTAAATTCAAATGGCGTCTCAGTTGACTAATGTTTATGACAGGGTATTATAATAATGACCTTTCTACAGTATGTAACGTGTACTCAGACTTGCAGTAATTCTTCACATGCCTTTTGTGTACAATTACAAAATCAGAAAAATCTTTATAATGCCACAAGCGCATCACAGTTTTTTTTTAAGTTTGCCGAGTGCTCCCTAGGGTGCGCATACTTAATTAAAATATCGGTTTGGAGATGCACTGCATTCTGGGATTTCATTTCTGCTCTGTGCTACAGAGGAATTACAGCTTTTTACTTCAGCGCCAGGCACTATCATCTTTCAAAGAGCATATTTTGGCTAGAGAGTAGTGCGGTCCAACCACATTAAATAAGAGGATAATCTAAATGAGGCTTTTAGGACATTGCAAAGTTAAAGTAAAGTTAAAGAACTAGATATTTATTAAAGAAACTACGCTTACTCTCAGAAGAATAGATACGAAGCCGTCGCCGATGAGGTACCTTCTGTGTCATCTGCGAGGATGCTCGTATCTTGTTGGCTATTTTTCTGTGCGGTTGTGGTTTAGTGTCTCTAACCTGGCCACCAAAATATAGCTTATCGCTCTGAAAGCGCACCAGTTGAAGAGGTGCAATTATGAGCTAGTGAATTTGGGCATCTGATCAAGAGTCTCCGTACAGCGTGAGTTCCAGCAACAGCGATCAGAGAACTGTGCTGAGAACCATCTGCTGCTCACTGACCTTCTATGAAATGCACAAGGAGTTTCTGACCTACTGTTTATGCAATAATAGCCAGTGCAGAATTCAAATCATTCAGCATCGAGTAAGTTGTAGAGACAAAGTTACCTTTCTCTTTCTCGTTCCTCTACAGAAACCATCGAAAACATGGGAGAGAAAAGTAAGTCAGCTTTTTTTTTTGTACTGCATGTTTACTTGTTGGGGTTTTTTTTGCATTTTTTGAAGAAAATCTAAGTGGGACTTTTAATGTAGGTTACCACTCAGAGTTTGAAGCCAGTGAGACTTTTTATGTTTAAAAAAATGCCTTTTAATGCAGCATGGAAACTGCACAACCATTTTCAACATTGATAATAATCAGAATTTTAGAATGCCATAATGACATTTTAAATAATATAAGCCGCGTGAATATATTGTAATAATATAATAGTATTTCACAATATTACTGTTTTACCATGTTTGTGATAAAAATGCATAGGAACATCAAATATCTAGCTATTTTTAATCACCTTTCAATATTTGTTTTGTATCACAGTAGTTTACCTCCTGGTATATCATGTGCTTTTCATCATGTTCTCGTGGTCATACTGGCAAACCATCTTCACTAAACCTATGAACCCGCTCAAAGAGGTTAGTATATTTAATTACAGAACTAAGTTATTTATTAATACATATACATTTCATGGTAAACGTTTTGAGTAATGATTAGAAGACACCTGAAGAGACTCGAATGCGTTTGTTTCTGAGAAATCAGTTTAAATGTTATTGCGCAGCATGATTCGTGAGGAGTTGGCTTATAACGGCGTTGTGTAACATTTGTAAATATATGGTACAACTCCCATTAGAATGAATCTTTGGTTACACATATTGAAGGAAAACCAGCACGCTGGGTCGTAAACCGCGTGCGATTGCTGCTGTAACCGTAGCACCTCACTGCGAGCGGTTATTATTTCAAGCCGAGAGATTGAGAAACAAACTGTAATAGAGAAACCACGCATGGCTCAATCAGTCGTACTCCTCGCACATCTCTGACTGCGGAGCGTGCTGCTTGTCACACAGAAATATCAAAATGTTTTGGTTTTCGTCTGTTCCTTTCAGTTCCACCTGTCACATTCTGACAAAGAGCTATTAGAGCGTGAAGATCGGAGAGAATCTCAACAGGAGATCTTGAGGAGAATTGCTAAGGACTTGCCCATTTACACACGCACTATGTCTGGAGGTGGGCACTTTTCTTTAAGTTCAGCACATCCTAATTGTCCCTCGGTCAGCAGGCCCGGTTTGCAACAGTCCATTCAGCCCAGATTTAGGTTCAGTAACAAATAATAGCCACAGTCAATTGCATTTGTTTCAATCTGTCTTCAGTCTTCAGTGAATCCTATCGATCTGTGTTTTAACAAGCTGTCTTGATACAGCTATCCGCTACTGTGATCGCTGTCTGCTGCTGAAGCCTGATCGATGTCATCATTGCTCTGCCTGTGATATGTATGGCTTTTCTCTTTTTTTTTTAAAGACACAACACATATTAGATCTTGCTGGGCTGCATTTTAACAGCTCCTCCCTCCGCTGTTTTACAGGTGCATTTTAAAGATGGATCACCATTGTCCGTGGTATGTACTTGCTCAGTAGATTTAATGCAAAGCAAGAATAAAAAAGCTTTTTGTCTCAGAGGAAACACATGCGCCAAACATTTCTGTTTATTTATTTATTTTTTATTTTTTTAAATAAAATTCGAATTTGTCATTTAAGGCCTAAAATAGAATAAAAATAAGATGGAAATACTGAGTGAACATAACTTTAAATCTATCCGAGAAACAGTGTTTTTACTTTAATCCAACTCAAATATGATATTATGATATGGCTTATTTCAGCACAGTTTAATTAATTGTTAATACTTATGAAATGATAGTGTATTAGTTTTTGTATGATCTGCTTAGGACCCACTGACAGTTTAGTGGTAAACCTTCATACTTGCTTTTTTTTATTAATTTTTTTATTGCGTTTGTATAAATCACATCATATTCGAACAAAATCGTATGTCATTACCATGAATTTACATTTATAAACAAGTACTACATTTTGGTATTCATAAATCGTATGTTTCAAGAGGGAAAAAAAAATGACGATGCGTAGCTAATAAATGGGCAATACTATAAAAATGTTTTATTTAAGTCAAAATTATAATTTAAATGTACTGAATCCGATTACTACATTTTACAGAAATAAGTCGAGAAAGGTAGAACGTAACAACAGCACATTTACCCTGCTTTAGTGTATACCGGGCAGTAGGTTTCAATCAAAATAGATATTAATATCCAGTTTTATTGAGGCTAATAGATGCTTTTCATCTTCTTTGACAGGGTGAACAATTGCGTGGGCTTCGCCAACTACAAGTTTTTCATGCTCTTCCTAGCATATTCTTTGCTGTATTGCCTCTTCGTCACTGCCACAGACTTGCAGTATTTCATTCAGTTCTGGACGGTAAGTATGAATTATTAATTTCTTCAGCTTATATTGGGAAACAGCAAAAACGTGATTGTGCAGATAGGCTATCTATAATGGCTTGAGCAATATTACGTTTTCATCTTCGCTTTTAAGTAAAAAAAGTGTGCTTTTATTTTTTGAAAGGTTGATGGTAAAACGCACGAGCGTCTAATCCAATATTTGGTAGGACTGAGTCAATCACAGACGTCAATGCTTTGATTGACCGACTTATTCCTCTAGTTATGGTAGTCTCTGATCGCCTCCCTCAGCGCAAAACACTTTAGTTTTTGTTATTTCTGTTAGATCCGAAGCGAACGCAGGCAAATGTTGTAGTTTGGCAAAGATGGTCCGTAGGGACCATGTATCCCTCTTCTGCTTGTTCCCGCTTCTCCAGTTTATTCCTTTCAACCTCTAAGACGTGAATTGAGCCTTCCGCATTGTAGTCTCTACAAATCTATATACGAGTTAGCTTAAATCAGGCTGTTTCTTGTTTATTTGTTTGACGCCTGGTTGTGGTGTTTCTTCCAGAACGGTCTGCCCGACACCCAAGCCAAGTTTCACATCATGTTCCTGTTTTTCGCTGCCTCCACGTTCTCAGTGAGCCTAGCGTTTTTGTTTGCTTATCACTGCTGGCTTGTCTGCAAGAACAGATCCACCTTGGGTGAGTGGGCTGTGCTTTAATTACCCTCGGATTTCAGTAGTAAGCACTGGCTCATCAATAGCGTGTATTTTGCTTCCTGCGATCGTCCGTCCGCGCTCTGCCTGATCAAATACGTCTCATGCATCCAGTGGCTCAGATCTGGGGCAGGTGGTGTTTAGGTCTTTTTGCAGTCTGCCCTTTGTGGCAGATCCTCGAGGGAACATGTATCTGTGACAACATGCCCAGTCTTCTGGCAAAAGCAAGTGTGTCAAGATGCATTATGGTTGAAAATGTTGAAAATACATCTCAGCAACAGACACATTCTAGTCTTGTGAAGCCTACTGTATCATATCTGAAATGTGAAGACCTCTAAATGATTTGAACGCTCAAAGCTTTACTGAAAAACCTATTGTATACAGTCTATCACTTTTTAAGCAAACTGTAGAAAATGGCAGTGAATTAAACTGTAAAAAATGCTACAGTAAAAAACTGTTAACCTGAAGTTTACAGTGAATAACTATAGATTGACATTCCCAAAATTAAATGTCAAATTTGATGTTTTTTGTTGTTGTTGTTGAAATAACTGTTTCTTCATTGCTTTTTTGTACGTTGGGGTTGTATCTTATATCTAATAACCTATAAAAACCTAAAATGTTGCTACGGTAAATTTCTTTAAAAAGTGTTACCGTAAACTTTACAGATTTTTTTACAGTGCAAGTAAAAGGCCTTTTAGTATAAATTAATATATGTTAGTCTTCCAATTTGTGGTTTTTAAGTAAATGTAAGAAAAACATTGGTTATTATATTGTTAGTAATAAGATGAACACTTGCTGGGCTGAAGCAAATTGATTATCCATGCATAATTTTTTTGGAAGTAGCATGGGTATATTTGTAGAAATAGCCAACAATACATTGCATGGATCAAAATTATTTATTTTTGATTTGGAACCAGCCAATAATCATTCGTATATTAAGTTAAGATCATGTTCCATGAAGATATTTTGTAATTTTTTTTTACCATAAATATATCAAAACTTATAGTATGGGTTGGTCAAAGATACAAATACAGCAATGTGTGTGTATATATATATATATATATATATATATATATATATATATATATATATATATATATATATATATATATATACACACACACACATTCATTTTGTCTAAAGGTATGCTGTTTTATATATGTATAACGATTTATGTCAGGCTTCAGTGTTTGGAGAGAAAAAAAACAAAATCATGTAGTATATAATATATGAAACATCTTTATGTGGTTTAAATGTTTTTCTTGTCTCAGAGGCTTTCAGGGCACCTGCATTCCAGCACGGACCAGACAAGAACGGCTTCAGTTTAGGAATAACCAAAAACTTTCGCCAAGTGTTCGGAGATGAAAAGAAATACTGGCTGTTGCCTGTTTTTTCAAGGTATCGGTTGTTGTTCGGTAGTTCAGTAGAGTGTTCTGTGATCTCATTCCCTCAGCATCACATTGTGTTTCTGCAGTCTGGGCGACGGCTGTTCATTCCCCACATGTCTAGTGAACGTAGACCCCGAACAACCCTCCTCACCCTCTGGACGCAACCCTTCAATCAAAAGGTCCGTGGCTCAGAATGAATTATTCATTTAGGAAACTGTGTTGAATCACAAAAAAAAGTTGCAGATATTTCACTGTAAAACCTAACAGATGTATATAACATAACTAACATTTTTAGTTGCAATGTACTGGTTAATTTTAACTGTGAAAATTGAGTGATTTGCACATTTTGCATACTATGTCTTTATTATCATTGTCAAGCTAGTTTATAGTTCCCAGGAGTAAATGTTGAAATGAACAGTTATATTATGTGTGCACAGGATTAATATAGGAGGAAATCTATTAGTGTTTAATGCTCTTTTTTGTATGGTTTATGTTACTTCTGCATTTTTGGGGGGTTCATGTGCTAAAGAGCTTGGGCTTAGGATCAGGATGGGACATTAAGACTACTATAGTAGATTACTATAAACTGCATTATGTAAAGCATGTGTGCTGTTGCTAACCGGACAATTAACCATTGCTTACTGGAGTTACACTTACTTGATCTTTTTAAGGTTTGCATGGTTTTAACCATGAGTTGCAATTAGTTTGGATGTTTTCAGTAAGGTCAACTTTAGATTTTACAGTATACATAGCAATATGAAAAATACAAAATAAAAATATGCATAGGAATAATTTTACATTGCAATCAAACAATGAGTCAAGAAAGAAATTTGTAGTAGATATTACTTCTGGTTACAATTTCACACTAGAAATGCACATTGAATTGCGAGATACTGCATTGACGATATGCAGAGTTTTTCATTTATTTCATTCTCTTCTAGTGTTGGAGATTCCCATCAGTTTCCACCTAAACCTCTGAGAGAGTCTCAGAGCCGACTGCTGAATAACGGACAGTCAGAGGGAAGTGAAGACAGAGACAAAAGAGGTGAACAATACAAAACACTGCTAATTTGAGTGTTCTGTGTGCCTTGAATATAGATATGACATACGTTTGCGGGTATGGATGTGTATTACTATGTGGTCAAACAACATGGTGCTCAATCTGTATTTATTTAACAGGTACAAGCAACCCAGCCTTGACTATCGAGAAGGAAACTTAGGAGCTTGTTAATGAAACAGGTTTGTTACTTTTGTGTGTACTTATTGCTGTAACATATGACTTATTTTCAGATAGCAAAGCATGTCAAAATTATAATACTGTAACACTCGCTACCATTTGGGGTCAGTTTTGAAAGAAGTTTCTAATGAGCCCCAAGGCTTCATTGATTTAATTAAAAATAAAGAAAAGAAAACAGTAATATTGTGAAATATTATTACAATTTTTATTAGCTGTATTCTGTTGTGATTATAATAGTATGCAAACATTGCAATTAGCATTTTAAAATATAATACATTTTTATTGAAAATGCAATAAAATATAAGATCAGCATTTATCTGAAATAAAAATATATTGAAACATTTTATTTTGAATTTATGCAACATTCATGGCATTTATTTGAACATTTTACATTTATAAATGTATTCACTTTTTTTTTTTAATTTTATTAATTCCTGCCAAATAGAAGTGTGTGTGCATATATATATATATATATATATATATATATATATATATATATATATATATATATATATATATATATTTTGATATATAACTGATCCTGAATTTTGAACAGTAGTGCATATATATATATATATATATATACAGGAGTGCAGAATTATTAGGCAAATGAGTATTTTGACCACATCATCCTCTTTATGCATGTTGTCTTACTCCAAGCTGTATAGGCTCCAAAGCCTACTACCAATTAAGCATATTAGGTGATGTGCATCTCAGTAATGAGAAGGGGTGTGGTCTAATGACATCAACACCCTATATCAGGTGTGCATAATTATTAGGCAACTTCCTTTCCTTTGGCAAAATGGGTCAAAAGAAGGACTTGACAGGCTCCGAAAAGTCAAAAATAGTGAAATATCTTGCAGAGGGATGCAGCACTCTTAAAATTGCCAAGCTTCTGAAGCGTGCTCATCGAACAATCAAGCGTTTCATTTAAAATAGTCAACAGGGTAGCAAGAAGCGTCTGGAAAAACCTAGGCGCAAAATAACTGCCCGTGAACTATGAAATGTCAAGCGTGCAGCTGCCAAGAGGCCACTTGCCACCAGTTTTGCCATATTTCAGAGCTGCAACATCACTGGAGTGCCCAAAAGAACAAGGTGTGCAATACTATAAAGAAAGGCTGAAAAACAACCACCACTGAACAAGACACACAAGCTGAAACGTCAAGACTGGGCCGAGAAATATCTCAAGACTGATTTTTCTAAGGTTTTATGGACTGATGAAATGAGAGTGAGTCTTGATGGGCCCGTGGCTGGATCGGTAAAGGGCAGAGAGCTCCAGTCCGACTCCAACGCCAGCGAGGTAGAGGTGTAGTACTGGTTTGGGCTGGTATCATCAAAGATGAGCTTGTGGGGCCTTTTCGGGTTGAGGATGGAGTCAAGCTCAACTCCCAGTCCTACTGCCAGTTTCTGGAAGACACCTTCTTCAAGCAGTGGTACGGGAAGTAGTCTGCATCCTTCAAGAAAAACCTGGTTTTCATGCAGGACAGTGCTCCATCACACGCATCCAAGTACTCCACAGCATGGCTGGCAAGAAAGGGTCTAAAAGAAGAAAAACTAATGACTTGGCCTCCTTGTTCACCTGATCTGAACCCCATAGAGAACCTGTGGTCCATCATGAAATGTGAGATTTACAAGGAGGGAAACCGGTACACCTCTCTGAACAGTGTCTGGGAGGCTGTGGTTGCCGCTGCACACAATGTTGATGGTGAACAGATCAAAACACTGACAGAGTCCATGGATGGCAGGCTTTTGAGTGTCCTTGCAAAGAAAGGTGGCTATATTGGTCACTGATTTGTTTTGGGTTTTATTTTTGAATGTCAACTGTATATTTGTGAATGTTGAGCTGTTCTGTTGGTTTCACTGGTGAAAATAAATAATTGAAATGGGTATGTTTAAGTTGCCTAATAATTATGCACAGTAATAGCCACCTGCACACACAGATATCCTCCTAAAATAGCTAAAACTAAAAACTACTTCCAAAAATATTCAGCTTTGATATTGAGTTTTTTGGGTTCATTGAGAACATGGTTGTTGTTGTTGTTCAATAATAAGATTAATCCTCAAAAATACTACTTGCCTAATAATTCTGCACTCCCTATATATAAATACTCTTGTAATCCTTAAATGTCTTAATAGCTTGTTCTAAATGAGTTGACTTTCTTTCTCTAGGGGTTTTGTGCTCGTGATGTCTGTTGTCAGTGGAAGAGAAAGGACGTCTCCACTGCTCTTGCACAGACATGCACTGCCCATCTACTCTCTACCTAATGAGTTACAATCATTCACAAGAGCTGACAGTGCAGGAGTATGCTGTGTACTGTACATACATGAAGGGCCAGCCTCTCGTCCTTCTCGCAAACCGTATGGCTATCTCAACGTGCCTAAAGATGCCCACAGATGTGGCTGAACATTTGGTAACATTACCGTGGTTCCTGCAAGACCCACATTTTCAAACGCGTAGAAGTTTGTACGGTAAATGCCTTGAATATAGCTTGCGCGGCGTAGGCAGTGCTGAAGAAGGTGGCGTTTTTTTGTTAGTCTGGAAAATGTGAAGTATTTATGCATGCTGTGTGATGGTGGTATGTAGTCGTTTGTCATGTTTGAAATGTGAACAACGAAAAGCCCAAGTGCTTTTGCACTAGACTTCGACAAATTTGACCGTTTTTTGATCTTGCATCGTTGAAATGCAGCAGCATCTCTTATTTTATTCATTACCACACAGATGCGCATCATGACTATAATCTGTTTTATTTGACAAAGTGTCAGCGAGGATCTTGTCCATAACATTTAAGTCTGGATCCCAGCCGTCATGAATTTTGCAAAGGGTCATACACAGGCAAAATGACTGATGTAGCAAATTTTTTTGGCCATTTTTAGCGCTGGATATTCAGACAAAAACACTGTTTATTCACTTTTTTACCTGACAAGCACAGGGAAGACAAAAATACTCTATATGCACTTTGAACAGCGCTTAAAGCTGCAAATTATTTCAGTTTTTAAATCGTTTTTGTCCTGATGTTTTCTTGATGGTTCTGTCTAATCAAGTATGCAAAGTATATAATGCATTGTGTTAACTCCGTGCACATTCTTGCACTGCAACCGCAGAGAATATTTCTTTAATAAAGGTCCGTATATTTGATTATTTGAAACATACTTTCCATTACCCTGTTTGCACAATTAATGCAAAACTTTAATAAAGATGTGCTTTTGTATCACATCTGATTTATCCAAGGGCTCTGATAACGTACTTACTACCATATTTCCGATCTCAGTTTGATTCAGCAGTTATTGCATGTAAACGTAAACGTACTTGTACTTGATTTTGACTGAGGCGTGAACAAAACCTCAGAAATGCCAAGACTTGTGGTGTGTAGTCCGTTTTGTAGTTTTTATGGAAAATGTCCGTTTATTTTGTGATTAGGTTCACACACCACATAAAAAGAAACTGTGATACAAGATTTCTACTGGTTCTTGCTTTTGTGTACGTAGACCAGCTGATTGTTGTTGCTGCTTTTGTTCTTTTTGAGAGTATGTAAAGTTCTGCTGGCTATCTGTGTGTTGGTAGCTTGATGTGTTCTCATATAAAGTCAGACTGTGTATGATAATGCCATTGAATGATATGCCTTGAGTGTTACTGTAAGAGAAATAAAGTGATATTTTATTAAGTGCTACAGTGTTGTTTAAATATTGTTCAATCAGTGTTATGGAACCATATTTATAGCATCTGTCCATTAAAGGACTAGTCAATATAATTATAATTCGCTGACAAATCACCCTCAGGGTTATCAAAGAGTTATTAAAAAAAAATGTCCATTCATTGAAGGGGATACATTGGTGAAGAAGTAACGTAATGCTGTATCAGAACAAATTAAGTAACAAAATCTTGGACTCCTACATTTTACAGCACATTTATATTTTTCAGGGTGAACTATTCCTTAAGAATGGCGTGATAAAACTTTAAAGCAGCATAAATCTAAACAGATTTTTGGATATGTTAGAAAAAATCTGGCTTTTATTTCCAAATGCTCTAAAAACAGTCGCTCTTTATATTGCATGATACCAACGTGGATGCCGTACACATCAAGATGATAACAAACGGGAGGGAGGAGGTTAAGAGCTACCAAAATCTTCATTCACCGAACCAGAAAAAAGGGGGCAGGCTGTGTTCACGCGATTCACATATCTATAAAAGCTCAGGTTAGTTAACACAGCATTTATTCAAATGTTTCGGTACATGCAGCAGATCTAGGCAACAAAGAATTGTAAAGCAATACAATACAAAAAAACAGAGGAAACGGAGGAAAAACCCAAACAGCACAAAATGTGCACCATTCATAAACCAGCACTACAAGTAAAACTAATTCCACTGATACTGAGTACTTGACTTGGCTAAGATTTCTTTTAAGAGGCATTATTTCTTAAATGAATAAAAGGCTTTGAACTTTGATACTAAAATACTACAAAACCTTTAAATCTCTTTTAAAAATGAAAATGGAAAGACAATCTTGATCCAGAAGCATGTGACCTCAGTTCACTTAAATAGTGGCAGTTACTATCATCACTCTTAATTTACTTGTGTGGTAAAATCTGTGCTAACCCAACATAAAGGGTAAAATCAGTGCAAGGCTTTGCTTTACAATAAAGTGCCTGTATTTACCTGTGTCTGTGAGATCCTCCATCTGCCTAAAGCTATTGCGGAGAGTGAGAAGTCAGTACTCCTGTGATCAGGGAATGACAGTTCACGTAGGTGACTGGTGAACTTGGTTTCGCCAAATTATTCGATGAACTACGCAGCCGTACACAAGAAGAAACGAATGCAATAAATTAACGATAAAAAAAGAACATAAAAAGTAGCTTAATATTAAGGCTGAGCTGTGGGGGGGGGAAACTAAAACACCAAATGGTTCCTCTTCTTTAACCATAAAAGATGAACGTTGTGTGAGAAGGCAACAAAGGGAAGAAGTTTTTTTTTTCTTCTGTTGGATGGGAGCTTTAAAGTGCAAAATCCTATCAAATCTTTCACGAAGAACAAAACAACAACTACAACAACAACTAAAAACCCATGTTTTGAGCCCTGTATATGAGGTTGTTTACGGTGAGGGATTCTTGTTGTGTCATGACTGCTGCTTGTTTGCCTCCTCCTCGTAAGCGTTTCCGGTGCCGTTCTGGACATAGGATGAGCCTGAACCCAGTCCATACAAGTGACCACAATACTTTGCGTCATCAATGTGATCCTCAAAAAACATCTGCAACCACAACGACGTTACGGTCAGCACAAATTTCAAAGGTTTTCGTGACACTGAATAAGCGTAGCACTTTGATGATTTGTTTTTTCATCTGAAGGCGCACCTCTCTCATCTTGAAGAAAGCCATTCCTGTGAGGAGTGAGTCAGACCCTGCCTGATGCTGAGGTCCAATTCTCTCCAGCTCAAGCTGCTCTGCAACCTCCTGCAGACCGCCCTGCACATCACATGACAGAAATCAGGCACAGACTCCTTCTCTTCGCACAGACTGCTAGAAATTAGAGTAACCCCTGATATACTTCACAGTAAATGCTCCAAAAAAGCTCTACAAGGCATACAAAAAAACATTCCCGTACGTTTTTACACAGAAAATTTGATTTAGCTTTTGTGTGCTCAACCAAAAAACATGTCAAAGTGAAAATATAACTTGTAATGCTCTATTACACCTCCTAAACTACGCAAATATTTAAATCAGTAATTAGTATATATATGCTTCTTCAACAGTGATAATTAGTCTTATGTTTAGCCTTGGTACTAGTCTTGGGTATGCAAGGAGACGTATCAGGCAATGGCAATTATTCTTAGTTTTAGTTAAAAGGCAACCATATTTTAACTTAAAAATATTGAAAATAAATTTTTATAAATATAATATTTTATTCATAATAAATTACAAATATACACACACAAAATAGTAAAATCAAACTGATCAAATCTGAATATTTGTGCTACATAAATTAAAAAAATTAAAATTATTATACACCACGTCTTTTTTGTTTTTGAGCATTTTTCTGTTGTTCAAAGAAAGCACAAAGCATAATAAATGAATAAGTCCATAAGTGTGTAAATACTTTTTAAAGCCTGCATTTAACATATTTAAATACTAAAATACCTTCAAGTTCTTACAGCTCTTCATGAGGTATTTCACATCATAAATGATGGGAAAAAATAAACGAAGAATCTCAAAGAAGTCAACCTCTTCATCTGGCAATTTCGAGTTGGACAAAATTTTAATGAGGTACCCAAAGTCATAGCCGCTGTTCGGAAAAGAGACAAAAAATTAAATTGAAAATAGACTGTAATTCATTCAACCAGGTTTTAGACACATACTACAAGCATGCATAAAAGAGAAACGTTTTTAAGCATTTTGTCAAGCTGTGAAGAATCATTTACTTTTAATGGAGCTGTGGTACGAATCACCACTGAAAGACTGTGTTCATTTCGCTGTGTGAATATTACTGTAAGATTACCTATGGAATGAGAGCCACTTGACTCCCTCACAAAGCACCACACCTGAGGTCATAAGCAGCTCAGCAAAGTACAGTGTCTCAATACCCTCGTCCTCATGCTTCTTAAACTGGATACCTGACGACGTGAGCAACTCAATGGAATCCTGTGCATACATATCTTCCCTGCAAAAGACAGTACCGTTGGTGTAATGTCCAGCTTTCATAAAGAATCACACTGATGGCTATGGATACACCTGAAGACAAGAAAAGTCATCTTGTCATATGTCTTCAACAAAGACTTGCGTACATAAGAGTGAGATCATGAATGATTGATGCGTTGCTGTGCCATACCTTTTAAAAATTACAAAAGTGGAATGCTTACGTGAGGTTAAATCTGAAGTTGAATTGCCATGTTGACGTCCCTGGGGGGTATTCACCCTGTTCGTTCATAAATGTAAGGCCAAGCTGGATGATCTTTAATAAGTCAACATTACACCGTAGCAGCTGGTACTGGTAATCAGCATTGCTTCTAAATTCACCGATT
The DNA here is from genome assembly GCF_018831695.1 of Puntigrus tetrazona. Lineage (NCBI taxonomy): Eukaryota > Metazoa > Chordata > Actinopteri > Cypriniformes > Cyprinidae > Puntigrus > Puntigrus tetrazona. The sequence continues at coordinate 16,487,687 of NC_056712.1, forward strand.
GGTCTTGCAACTACACCTGGAAACTCTGTGTCCTACAAACGCAACAACATGAGTCGAATATTTGTATATTTATCAGTATAAAAAGGGTTTTGTTCAGACAGGCAGGAAATATCTGTATATCAGATTAAAATTCTCTATAAATAAAGTCTCTAGAGCACCAAGAAACACATTAAATATGTTTCTCATCATTTTAGTTTAAGTTTCAGGAACTGTTATGTGCTTCTGGAATTTTCATTAGTTTAAAATACTTTTATTTCAGTTTAATCTATTTTTACCACAGCATAAATTTTCATACTTCAACTTATCCTTATTTCAGCTGCATTTTGAGATTTTGTTTAGTCTTTTACGTTCAGGTTTTACATTATTATATTATAATGTAAAACCTAAATGTAAAAATGTAGCTAACTAGGAAAATAATATATATATATATATATATATATATATATATATATATATATATATATTTTTTTTTTTTTTTTTTATTATTCAGGATGCAATTTGACTAATGTCATTCACAGACAATAGCAGTGTCAAAATTCACTCATTTCACTCACGTTATTTATTGAGTGTTAAATACGCACAACAAACAGGCAAAAAGACAAGATTTGCTATGATGTTTATTGTCTGACGCGCCTCATAAATGAAATTCTCCCATTCTTCCTGTCCTCTCTTTCCACAATGTCTCTTGCCATCAGGCTGACACTTAAGTCATTACTATGGCAACTGACATAGAGCTACCGGATATTAACACTGCACTGTCTGAACGTATGGATCTGATTTCACGGTTTAGAAAATGGCAGTCAGTTCTAGATCACAACTGAGAACTAAAACCTATCCGAATAAAGCATTAGTTTGAAACTCACCATTGCAACATAGTTGAATTTTCGGGTCACCTGTCGGATCCTCTTCATCTCCTCATCCAGGTTGTTGGCCCAAACCTCACATATTCTTTGACTATGATCCACAGTGGCTGCGGGCATAGTTCCAGGTTCACGGCATCAAAACCAAAAAAACACTCCCCGGGGGATATTCTCATGAAAATAATAATAATTGCTTGTTCCCTCTTTTTACCTGGGAAAAAAAACCCATTACAATCAGAAAGCTGCAGATTTAAATCAAATCGCTTAACCACAAACTAATCAAAAAGGAAAAAATAAACTTAACTAAGACCATTTAAAATGTGCAAAATAAAAAAAACCCACTTCTAATTGCAATGTGAATGGAAAAAAAAAAATCTAATCTCTATATATAATAGCACCATATGAAGCTCTCCTTTTACAGCATGACGAAACTTATTTCTGCACCAATTTGTATTCTATGCAATGGTCAATAACACATCTGCATACACTTTCAAATACGCTTCAATCTACGGTTTGTGGTTTATAACTATGTCATGGCCTGGCTAATTGACTTTGGTAAATCATTAGCTGTTTGTTTACAGGCTTCAAACTAAATGTTAGATTAGTTCATCCTTATCACTCCAGACAGAATCATGAGGACTGTAAACAGAGGAGAGAGGCTGCTATACTTCACATGCTTCCTCTTTAGTCCTAGTAAACATGATTACTCATCTACTACTGCTTCATGACAACACCAAAAGGAGACAGACATACTCATATAACGCCCAAAAAAACCTGTTGTACTGTGACTAAACATTACAACAAGTGCCAGATGAGACAAAATGGTCGCAGGCTAACAGCAGCAGCATTCAGTTCAATATGTCAAACAAAATAAGTGGGTAGATTGGTCGTGTGCCAAAAAATGTTTGCAAACATACATGTCCGTTACAGTGCCTTTCTAGCCCATTACACGTTGTTTTTATATGTCCCTAAGCTATTAAATGCCCAAATCATTTATTGCAGGTTGACATATTAGCAGCACTAGCTAACACAACATCTGCTAAACTATAAACCCCGCAAACGTCCCAAAAAATCACGCCTGCAGTCAGCTTCTGGAGGTTTTTGTAAACAATCCCTCTTGTGAGATGTGAATAAGGCTGTTTGGTGTCGACATACGTGTTTATTTGTGTATGTGGCTAGAGTGTTAGCTATTAGCCTAGCCACAAAAGTTTGTCCTGTTATTATGATCAAAGTTCACTTTTTCTGTCAGGACTTACCTTTCCTCAAACAAGGCAGTTACACTTAAAGCGTATACTGCTTCTGTAATACAAAATCGCCTTGTTTAGAAAGGACTGGGACCTTGCTCTTTACTTTTATATAGTTTTATTGGGCTAACACCGATATCAACAACCAGCTGCCACCTCTGAACTACATCACAGCGCTTCAGCGTGACGTCACGACACGTCGACGCGTGACCTTTGAACTCCGTGCTGGATTTTACGTTTTACTCTCTAGGTAAACGTTTATATTATTCTTAAAAAAAAAACCTCGGAACATTTCAATGCTTGTAAGACCCTTCTATGGTGTTATGTTACAGTTTAGAACATTTCAGAATTTCATCTTTGAATATATTGTTTTTCTCTTTAAAATGGCTGTAAAATGTGCGATCTTTGTTGCAATTTTTTTTTAATGCGGGGATAAACAAAGAAATTATCTAATATTCACATAGCTGTGAAAACAAATATATACAAATTAAAAAAATATATACAAAATTTACTAAACCATATCACCATCTGGTGATTTCATAATAAATCATTCAAATTCAAGAAATGTTTGTTTCTTGTAATGTTGCTTTTATTTTATAGTATATCCACATCTCAGACCTTGTGACAAAGGGAGAGGTTAAGACATGTTAACAGGTGAGCAAACCTTCCGAATACTCTTCATGATTCCCTCAAAAACATTTAAGAGAACATTAATTTCCCAAATGTATACATGAGTATTTTATTAGTATTACGTTGTATTTGCTGCATTAAATGCAACATTGTATTTGGTCTGGTTTCTTTTGGTTCCGTGCATGTGCCAGGCTCAGTTTAAAGTATTCAACTTGTACAATATGGACAAAAATGATAGTTTTAGACTATCCAAACTATCCAAGGACCGATCAAATCTGCCAAGTAATAAATAGCTTTAAGTAAGTAAATGTTACTTCTAATGCACACCTGAAGGAATGTAAATATCATCGAATTCACAACAAACTGAATTTGAAGTGCATAAAGTGCAAAAATTAAGATCAGATCGTATATCGCACACGAGTATTTAATGCTTGAAAGAATTCATGCTAATGAGAAATGATAAATATATACTAGAATAAAACATAACTCTTTATATTGTACACCTGTATTACACATTCAGACAGAAAGACGTGCTTCTGTAATGACAGACACATGAGACACATTGTCCAATATCTTTGCATAATTTGAAATACCCACACTTCTATCCTGCTCACATACAGCAGATGCAATAGCTTTTTCTTCTTGCAAACTGTTGCATTTGTTCACGCTCTGTTGGGGCCAGTCTCATCCGAGTCAGGATCCTTCACGCTGTCCTCGCTTTGCAGGGACTCTTCACCCGAAGAATGGGGGCTGAAATCTGCCACTCCTGACTCCTGGTCACTATTGTCAGCATCAGAGCTTTTTGGTTTGTCTCCAAAAAGGCAAAGCTCACCACTTTCTTTCTCTCCTTGCTGTAAGGTGAAAACACTGGGAGCACCACCTATAAAGCCGCCGATATAATCCTGAGGAGTATTGGCAAGGCTTGTATCTAAAGGTATTGACCAAAGGGCCTGCTTGTTGTCCAATACGCCCTTTTGCATGTAAAGGGTTTTTGCACGCTCCTTATCCAGAACAGCCATTTTCTGCAAGGGGAACATACTTGATCACTGAAGATAAAAGGCAGACTTTGCGTAGATGAAACTTTTGCATTTGTGGAACAAGCATATTTAAAGGAACAGTTAATCAAAAAAATTCAACATTTCTAAATTCTACTCAATCTCAGAATTTGTTTCTTCATCTATAACGACTTGGAGAAATGTAGCTTTACCCCTCTATAGCGAATGTGGCATCAGAATGAGATTATTGTGAGGTTTTAATCAGCTGTTTGGACCCATTCTGATGACACCCATTGACTGCAGAGGATCCAGTGGTGAACAAGTGATGGAAATTTCTCCAAATATATTCAAATGAAAAAAATCTCCACTACTATTCAAGTAAACACGATGATCCAAGAGATTGTAAGCAAATTATAAAAACCCATAAAAACTTTTTAGGCAAATATCTACCTGCTCACAGAGAGCCAGTTCTTCCTCGAGTTGCTGTGTTTCCTCTTTTACAGTCATCAGACAATCCAGCTCAGACTGACGTGGGTGCAACTCACGATCAAAACGATTATACAGCCTTCTCCAGTATCTAAACACGGGAAATGTTTTTTGCAGTTATATATATAAAAAGATGGATAGATGTTTAGAAATAAATAAACAAATCATGCATGCAAAAGATAATCAAACTATACGCTTATTTTTTTTTTTGAGTAGAAAAAAAACTTTAAAAACGTTCTGACATACTTAAAACAGTAGGGGGCAGTACTGGGCCTCAGAAGTCCCTGATTCTGGCTCTGATCAGGTTTGAACAGAGGGTTGATGAAATCCAGCTTGTTCTCCCATAAATGAGGCCATATGGAATGAGTTTTCTCTTTGATGCTACGAAAAGAAAAAAAAAAACATGCAAAATGTTAAAAAAAATAAAATAAAATTCAATACTGACATCTGCAGTACCGTAAATCTTAACAACAGATTAAGTTTTGACATTCAGTAATACACAGGACAATTACCACAGATCTTTCCTCTCCTTCTGGCTGTTACAAATGAAGTTTCCATAATGACAGGAGTAGACGTGATTGTGGATGCTGATCAGAAACTTCTCATTGTACTCAAAAGCACAGGGAAACTGTTCCATAAGCTGCCATACGCACTCCAGGAACTGGTCTATGACAGGTGACACTTCCTTTGCCTCTCCATCAAGATGACCGCATCTGAAATGTCATAAAATAGATTAGATTTAGTATGAGCATATATATCAATACATCAAAACACCTCTGTAAGTTATATGATGGAGGCCCACCTGTGGGAAAACTTATGTCCAAAAGCAACCCAGTCTTTTTCAATCAGCACCTGCACATTAAATAAAACAGGATTTTACTTAAAATACCATTCAAATGCAAGATTGTTTTTAAAAGAAATGAATACTTTTACTCTGCAAGATTAAAATTGAAAAGTGTCAGTAAGGACATTCATAATCAAATAAATACTGTTCTTTTAAACTTTTCACCAAAGATAAAAATAAATAAATAAAATCAACATAAAAAAGTAAAATGTTTATAGAGTAACAAATCAGTATTTTAGAATCGTTTCTGAATGATCATGTGACACTGAAGACTGGAGTAATGACGCTGATGTGCATAAAAGGCTTCATTTAAAAAAACATTAAGAAATCCTATCAACCCCAAGCAGCACTTGTGAATTGTTCATGTCCGATGTTAAGGTTTCTTCATATCCCAATTTAATAAGCGGAGACAACCTCAAAAGTGCAAACACTGGCACTTTCTATGTATGTGTTTGAGCATCATGATCAATCGATAAAAAGGCAGAAACTGTCTGTAAACCTGTTTGAAAACAAGTAATAATTTATCAGATCTGTATATTAAATTGCACACAAAACGCATCAAACCATTCTATGTATCTGCACATATTGTAACTACCTTCTGCTACCAGTGTATCAGGAAATGAGACTGTATTCCCAGACAGCACTAATCCGTGCTAGAAAGTAGGTTCTTCCTTTCATGTTGACCCCATATGAGGTTAAATTTCAAAGAACTAAGAGATGATTTTTCTAAACTGAGCCCGGCTATTGAATGAAACCTCTCCAGCAGAGATCTAGCCTCCCTCCAGCAGAGAACCAGCCAGAGACTATCCATTCAATTAAATGAGTAAGACCCACACTGGCAGCCTGTCAGTTGTGCCTCTTCTTACACCATGAACTCTGTGACTTTTGGAGTAAAGTTGACGATCTGTAACGTAGTATGCTCTCATTTACCATCAGTCCCTTGAGGGTCCTGTAGTAAGGATCCAGAAGCACACTGGCCACAGAGCACACCTGAGCTGTCCTATCCCAGCCATCAGAACAATGAACCAAGACGCTGACCCCTTCCTCTGCCACGGCCTGCATGAGAACATCAAATCAGTACCAGAGCACCCGTGGCAAAAGCTGAAGAAATAGAGCTCAAAGAGTTTTTTTTTACCTTACATATGAAGATTCCTGCCTCCATGATCGATTTGATGTGTCTCAACCAGTCTGAGTTTTCCAGCCCTGTTAAAAATTCTCCCATGGAGGGAGAACGCAGCGCCGAAACTAAAAAAAAAAAACAAACACAACAGACATTTTGAGAAGATCCAGACAAATTCGTCGCTAAAGTTAAGTTTATATACAGTATGATGAAAACCAGCTTATTGAGAATTTACAATAGGGAACTGATGTGAGGAATATTTTGGGATATCCTTAGTTTAGAGAACTCTTCTATAAAGTGCTCAGTATTTACTTTGGCGTTTGCAAAGAAAGCTGGTGACTCATATGCAGCGTCCTCTGTGAGTGTCCTCTTTATTTATGTTACTGAAAATATGCATAACTGATAAATCGGCGTGATGACAGTTCTGTCTTATGGCTCGTTAGTTCTCATGACAACCAAAACAATTTGTATTTCTAAAAGCGGCATTGATTCTTTTTCTCCAAACCAACATAAACATTTCTTGTGAGCATTGAAGGTTTTGACATGCCGACAGTTCAAATGTGATAAGAGTATTTAAGGGCTGGTGACGTCCCATGAGAACGCTCCAGAGGGCTCAAGCCAGTATACTGACATCCCCGGTCACTCTTGGTGGCAGAGACCTAACTAACTTTACGGTATTTCAAGGAAACTGCCATTCTAGGAAGAATCAAGCGTTTTGTAATGAGATCTCAAATAGCCACAGAGTCTCTGTTGGATTATTCTACCAGATGACTCCCTAGTGTTTTTGGGGTCAAAATGCTATCACACCCAGTGCTGCTATTATTTCATTCTCACGCCCTCCTTTTCTCAATCAGGGCAAAAGGGTCTCCAATCGTTAAGTCAACAAAACAAAAATAGGCAGGAATAAAAGCCAGATGGATTTAAAACTACTACACGATCTACTTTGCCAAGAAACTCTCCTGTGGTACAATCAATGGTTCAGTGCAGAATATCTTTATAATAGACAATAAAATATGGTCTTTTTTAAAAGCACTATGGGAAGATCTCCTAAAAAAACTAATCTACTCCAACAGATTTGGCATTTATGGATGCATGACGGTTCTTTAACACCAACTTTTCCACCAGGTTCTTTTTATAGTGGAAAAAGGTTCTTTAGAAAAAGATGCTCTTCACATTAAGGAAGAAAAGGTTTCTTTTAAGAACTGTTAATGGCATAACAGCAAAAAAAAAAAACTTAAAACCTTAAAAGAAGGATCTGCTGCAGTGGTTTATATGATGAAATTCATTTTCTCACTTTATAAAATGAAAACAATACCCTCTATGAGTTTCTGCTGACTGTTCCTCATCACATGGATGTTTTCGATGCCAATGAACTGGAACTTAATGTTGCAGTAGTTGTCCTCATTTTCGTAGCCTTTGCCCGCAGCTCTGTTCGCCATTGCATTTAGCTGGAAATACATGAGAGTCTCACATAAAGGGTCTTTCATGTTCAAAACTAATATCTGGTCCACTGATATTAAGTGGACTGACCTTGGGTCTGGTGTCCACAACATACATGAATCTGCTGCCAGGATTAGACTTCATGATGGCCTGCAGCATTTGTTCATCCTCCAGGCAGCGAGCACTGAAGCCAGAAAGAGGCTGACTGCTGCGACATATCGTGGCCTTAAAAAAAAAAAAAAAAAAAAAAAAAAAAAAAAAGACATCATATGAGTAGGTGTTAGCATATGCTGCTATCCTGTGGCGCTTTTTTTTTTTTTTTTTTTTTTTTTTTTGAATGGGCACCAGTAAAGGTCCTTGTTCATTATTAGGTACTACGTTTAGTGTGAAAGTATTGCTTTAAAAAGAACCAAAGAAACAATCAAAACATAGACATAAATATATTAATGAAAGTATATTTCACTTTCATTAATAATATGTATTTTAAAAAAAAATTATAATATTTGATTCATACAGTCTCAAATTCCCAACCTGGCTTGTTACATAAATTCAGCCTTTTAACTAAATTAAGAAAAATTTAAAAACACAATAAATAATAAACAGGTAGGTTAAATATTAAAATGTATTAAATTATATTTAAATTATATTATATTTAATACTTTTCATTAAAATAAACTAAAAATGCAATCAAACAGCCTCAGAGTAATTCCCAGACTGATCTTGTCATGCTTGATTAATAAATTAAACTTAACTTAAAGAACAGAAGATCACACTGTCCTCTCTGTGGAATGGGCATTTCATGAGAATTTGGCTCTGGCCTCATAAAACTCTAAAGGCTGCGCTTGCAATATTACTTTTTTAGACAATGTTCTAATCATATTTCTGGGGTTAACGAACCATGAATGGGGGAGATATTAAACTATAACTGACCCCTTTGGGCCTCGCCAGCATGATCTTTATGTGGAAGTCACACACAAGTTTCTCCATGTGGTTTGAATTCATGTGTCCAAAAGAAAACACAGAGACTCCGAGGGGAATATTTGACCTCAATGAAATGAAATGTCTTTTAACAGAGTGCCGAACCCAAGAGGGTGCAGAAGGAGCCTGACCTTGCTTTTAAAATATCCATTATTGCTGTAAATCACAACGCACGCATATGCTGCATGACACATTTAGTATTTTGTCATGGTAAATGTACTGCAATTCAATGTTAAACTCACTTTAAGTTTCCACTTTAGCTGGAGTTTAATGCAAAATCAAGCTGCATCACATTTATGGTTCATTACAAATAAGGTATTCTTATACACAAGAAGACTCAAGCCCCAGGAACACTGTGTTCTTGAACCTTGAACTCATTAATCCAAATGACAAAATATTTGGCAGGCAAGGACATATGAAGGACAGGACAAAATTCTCCACAGCCTCATTAAAAGAAGCAGAAGAATAGTAAGCCTGCAGAGAAAATATGCCAGATGTGCAGCCAAACTCACATGGTTTTCCTTGCAGTAGTATGACAACGTGGGAAATCGACCTCTGCTACGGAATTTCGAGCTTCCTACGATGACAGGGAGGGTAACGGATTTAGGCACGAACAAGTCAGCTGGGTAAGTATCGCACACCTGTGTCACAAGGAGAGAAGTTGTGCATAAAAACAAGCACTTACACGATATATAGTTTGTGTTTACATAGTGATGGTTGGTGATATACTAACTCTGTACTCTCGGTTGATTGGGGTGACATGCCATAGCTTATTTGGAAGTCCCATCCGACTGTACTCAGCCTTCAGATCTAAAAAGTCCCATGAGTGCTCCCTTTCGGCTTTGTCAACATTGGGGTTGAAGGAAAAACAATACAACTCCTCATATTTTTCTGTAAGACAAAAAACAAATCACAGCACAGTTATGTTACACGGAGATTAATCAGAAAATTGCATTAAATGTACAAATGCTGCAACTGTGATCACAGTGCATTCCTAAAACAATCCCGAAACGCACGCTTAGGTGACCCACCTGGCCTGGAGAGACGTGAGAGTGAAATGTAAACATCGTGGCAGTCGCTTTCTTGAGGAACGATAAACTGTATGGCCTGAAAGTTCTTGCAGTGGATTAATAAAGGGTATCCGCTCTGAGATGCTTTATGCTTTACAACATTACACACTAAACTATGCAGAACCTGTAAAAAAAGCAAACACAAAGCGTCAGCTACGGTGCTTGTAAAAATAAATATTTACGAAGCAGTATGCATTTAGAGCTCAAAAGGCTGCACTACGGCACACAGAAAATGTCACTTACCCACAGCTCATTTCTGTCCTCAGATCCTTTACCTACAAAGATAGTGTGTGTGGCGGTTTGGTAGAGTGTGCCCACTTGAGTTCTTCGAGAAGAACTTCTGTCCACTAACCGGACGTTTTCAACCTGCAATATATAACCAAGCTAATAAGACTGCATTAGTGATTCAGTAATTTACCGTCTCATAAACGCGTGTTAGTGGCTTGAAATGATACTGCTTGTTTTAAATATCCGTGCTCAACTATATATACGCTTAGTTCAGTGGTACATATGGCTTTTAAATGATTTTATTTACCTTGCAACTAATGTAAACTGTTACACACCCACAGGCCCTTGTATTTACATCCTTGCACATTGGTCTCAATGAGTTGAATCCAATGAATGAATCTATTCACAACATCAAGTTACTAATGCTAGCATGTGGAAGCAATGCGTGGAGATGTGAGGTACACGTCACGAAAAAGGGAAAGGTTGTCTCGCTGCATGGATGCTGGACATTTACCTTTGGCATTCTGATGTGCTCCATCTCTGACCACCACACCTCTGGCGCGTGCGGCTTATCAGGGTACAAAAATACTTCTTGGTGTCATGCTGAACGAGCGGTATTGTGTTAATTCAAACACAACGATGCCTGAGGTATTGTTAGAGACGCTGCGCCTGAATCCTGGTTGATACGGTTACATATGGCTCCTCCCGTCGTCTGTAGTGATTCACCGTAAGGTCTCTGTGCTTCGCTGACCGCTGCTGGGTCCTAAAGACGACGAGTTTGGTGATGTACTATAATTGTACTATAATACGTTTACGCCACAAATATTAGGGTATTCGTGTGAACGGCGTATGTATGCCATTTTATTAATATGAGAATCACTCCACGTTTCTTTTGGAAATAGGCTCATTCTCCAACTCCCCCAGAGTTAATGAACTGAGTTTTACCGTTTTTTGAAATCCATTCAGCCAATCTTTATCTGGCGATAGCACTTTTAGCATAGCTTAGCATAGATCATTGAATCCAATTAGACTAGCATCGCGTTCAAAAATGACCAAAGAGTTAAGATGTTTTTCCTGAATTAATTAATCTCATTAAATTATGTTTTACTCCAGTGAATATTTACGTGATGTTTTAAGATCCTTGATAAAAATAAAAAAAAACACAAACAAATAAAACATTTCCATTGGTGTTGCCCAGAAGAGAATGACACACTTTTATGTGGGTTCAACACATTGACTAACCCAATCTAGTTGCATAAAAGATGTTTTTAAGTGTTTGGAAATATCGTGTTCAGTTATTGGCATCTGGGATTAACATGAAGCCTGTTTTTATACAACACATATAAACAGGAGGTTAATTTACAACACTTTGTCTTGCCAATAAAATGCCCCTGTTGAAAAAAAACCCATCATATTGTTAGGTATGTTTTGATGCTGGTTTGAGCTGGTTTATGCTGGTTCTTTGATTTAAGATGGTCCTTAGCTGGTCATGTGCTAGTCCTAAACTGCTGTGCAGCTCAAAACCATCAAAGGATCAGCATCCCAGTTAAAAAAAAAAAACCTAATATGCTGTTATTTTTATTTTATTTTAACAGGGGTTGCTAGCCTACAGTTGCATGCAACCAGACAATCTATTAGTAATAGTATTGATGGCATCATGATACTGTAAATCTTTAACGTAGTCATCAATTTATCCAATTCAGCTAGATAAGCCATATGCACGTTTATGCCAGAACTGGTGACATTATTGTGCTACGCTCTCATTCTGTTTGTCTCGCTCTTTCTTTTTTTTAAGGTGGCTGGGATCTGTGCAAGTGCTGACATATTGTTTGAAATGCATACAAAATTATGTAAATCGGACTGATTTAAGAATCAAGTTTAGTTTCATATAAACAGAAAATTAGTAAATTAAATGAAACATCAGTTGCGCTTTAGGTTAATTGTCCACTTTTGTTTTTCTACTAACCATAAGTAGCTTTATAACTACATGTAAGCTAATCCTCTAAACTATGTGTCTACTAACTCTCAGTAGGGTAGGTTAGGGTTAGTCGAATAAGCTGACATATTCCTGCATGTCAGTAAGTTAAAATAAGTGTTAGAAGATATTAAGCTACTAATAAGCTACTAATACTGTTAAGCTACAGTCTACTAATACTCTAATGACTGCTAGCTGACATGTAGTTGCAAAGGTACTTACTGTTAGTAGATTATCTAAAGTGGACTATTAAATAAAGTGTTACCAAAATGTCATAGGGTTATTTTGGTTTTGCTTTTCTATAGTGGAAGGAAGTAGAGATGCGTCATCCATTCTTTTTTACGGTCTATTATCACTGCTTACTAGCGTAATTATGTAGCATGCATAAAGTCACTGAAAAATCCTGGCAAGCACAGTGATACAAAAGTATTATTATATCAGCATGCATATGCCGTTATATCAGTGTGGATTATGTGGATTACGTATTGTTGGGGCTGAAACGGCTGAGCAAATATTACATGACTGAATCATGACGCTTAACAAGGACCAAACATCTTTATGACCTTGAACAGCTCAGATGATCACTTGCTTAGAAATAATACAATGGCAGTAAAATTATTGTTAGTTGTATAAAATAATTGACAACCATAGCATACACGCTGTCTTCTTGACCTGTTTTTTCCTCAATGAATCCTAATGACGTTTTTCCCTGTTCATTTTGTTACGGTTAATAATAGCACAGATTAAGTTCACAAATAACGATCTCTCATTCTAAAAACCTCTCTCCCCCCCATCTCCCTACACAAAATACATATTGACACTTCTGTGACGTCATATGACTCTTTGAGTTAATCAGTGAGCCTTTTCAGACAGTTGATAGTGCAGTTTTGTTCAGTACACACAGCATTAATGTTGAGGACTTTGATTTCGCCAATTGACTATTTCACTTCCAATCACAATTGTAATTTCGTTTATTACTATTTGCAAGGGCTTTTTTATCGTTTGTCCATTTTGACAAATTAAAAGCAAATCAGTGTTTCATTTAGGAGAAATCTTTTTCCTCTTTCATATGCTTGAAATATTGCATATCTATTATTACGCATATTTCAGATAACAAAAATTATTAGTAGTGGATTTTATGGCCTACCATCTTTCTTAAAACCTGTTCAAGCTTGCAGAAGTTGAGTAGGCCTACTATGCATTATGTATTTTGCCTGAAAACATATATGCATTCACCTATATGCGTCATTCGCCCTTCTCTAAACATACCACTGATAACCACCCATGTCCCAGGTTTTAGCAGTACTTACAATTTACTCACAAATTATTGTCCATATTAACCTATAGCACACTTAATCATTGTAGGCTATGTATAAAAGCAACCTGAGGTTAAGTGCTCTGCTCAGGGCCATAATGGTTAATAAAGCAGGAGTGTGATCTCGGGAATGATGCAGTTTCGGTAACTAAGAATTTGTCCAACAGCCTTCTTAATACTTTTTTCATTATATCATTTGTTAACATGCAAAAACCGAGAAGTGTATTCTGACATCTGGCCTAGTAACTGCAAAAAAATGAATTCCTTGCTGCAAGGTTGGCACAGAAAATTGACTAAGCTTGAGAAACCTTGGGGCAGTTTCCCACAGGACCACTGTGCTGAAGAGGATTAAGCAAATTCAGCTCTTTTGTAATAAAACAAGAATTAAGTAGATCTTGCAATACACACAGGTGATCATTTCAACATTCACATTGGTATTCAATATAAATAAGATTATGAGCATTAACAAAGATTCCTAGGTCAGTATGTCACTATTCACTGCTTAAGTTAACATTTATACCTCCTCTTATTGCATCGCAAGTTATGATACCAGATAAAGCTTCTTTAGCATAAAAAAAATCTAGTTTTTGTCATCTTACCTTACCAGATTCTCACAGATGATCTTTTTTTTCCATGCTGATGCTCAATTTAACAGATCAAACTTGTTTAGACGTTCAACTTAAGCAGAGTTAGCTAAGTGTTATTCAAAATCTAGGTTTATAGTCTTCTGGCAGCTGCTGTGAATTTCAGTGAAGCACAGGATCATTGCTGTTCTCATTCCATCAATCAGGCTAAACATTTAAAAAATGGCTCTTTTTGTCCTTTAGCGGAGGATGGTTAACAGGTAACTAAACTCTTAAGGACCCCTCCGTTTGTGCGTCATCAAAACAAAAGCAAGCACAAAGTGACACTCGTTGCATAAAAGTTATTTGTTCTCATAGATAAAGAGGGAGAGAGGGCAGTTCACCTGCATGCATTTTGCAACAATGACACTGCATGAATCCAAAGTTGATTGCATAGACGTTTTCTGATTTGCATCCTTATGTTCTTATCTGCAGCCATTAGCTTGCACTTGTCTTTGTGTCTTTCCACTAATAATTGACTTGAACATTTCCTGGTGACAGCTCTGTTAAGTGGTGTGGAGCGACAAACTGTTTCAGCACTGCTGTATCACAGTGTTGACATTAGAACCAGTATTTTAACTCTGGTCTTGTGCATGTAAATCAGTGGCATCGACCTGTCGTGAGAACACGTTTTAGAAAACCCCTTACTCGAAAAATTGGTCGCATGACCTGAAATGAATGTGCAGTTGAAAAAAAAAATGAGCAGTTCAACCGGTTTCTTCCCATTTTTCAAGGAATCTTGTCTTCTTCTGTTTTCTCTACTGTGTAGATGAATGCAGCTGCTCTTTGCACTTGATTTTATGCCTGAAAAGGCCTCTGGGTTTTAGACCAACAATGGGAGAAGTTCGCCAGTGCCCATTCAGTAGTTTTTTTTTAACGCTGTAAAGGATGTTAATGTGAAATGAGCACAGGTTCTGTTCTTAAGTTCTTCTGTTCAAAGGTTCTTTTGGCAAATGATTTCATCAGGTTTTTAATACAATTTCTTTTGATTCATGTCATTTCTGTCTTTACCCGAAGACTGTGCCAGCACTGGCAAATGTGTGATACCGCATTCCCTGAATTTCTGTAAAGCAGTCTGTTCTGCTGTTTCCCTGGACAGTGTATGAATGTTTGCAGTGGTGGCTCCTAACTTACCCATCCATTCAGGGTGACATTTGCTTTCACTGTATTGTTCAGATAGATAAAGGGCACACAATGGACACAGCCTTACAAGTGACGATGAACTGATGAAGGAAAACAAAACAGCATGGCACATTTGACGAAGTAGTTTCACTGAACCACACAGTTTCAGAAACGTTTACCATTTCTACTTAGAAAGCGGACTGAGTAAATAACAGGAAAGATGGAAATAAATATTGTAAATGCACATATTTTCATGTTAGGTGCATTCCATCCCACTTGCCTTTAGTAATAATAGCAAGCACATCCATATTCCCCTTATTTAATTATCTTACTAACCATTATAATATAGAGTTTTTTATATTTTGTTAGATTTTTTTCAATGATCTACCAAATGTTTAAAAATTTTTAATAATCTACTATCTAAACATAAATGCACTACATATTTGACTGTTAAGCTTGTGTCATGCAGATCTGTTATTTAATTTTTTTTTTTAAGATAGGTGGACCTCTTTGGCTATTGTGCTGCTTTTTAAGCATCTCACGCTCAAGCCTAGCATTTTTTTATTTTTAAGATGCCTTCTGAAATAAACCAGCAGGTCAGCCAAGATGCAGGGGAGTTTTTTTTCTTTATTGGATTTGGAGAAATTGAGCATTATGACTTAATCGCCACTAGATCATCTGCAGTAAACGGGTGCCGTCAGAATGAGAACTATAATACTTGTGTATTATTGGGATGTTTTAATCAACTGTTTACTCTCATTCTGATGGCACCTATGCACTGTTGAGGTTGGCAAGCAATGTAATGCAAAAAGAAATCTGAATATGAAAGAAACTTATCTACATCTTGGATGGCTTAAAATGTGATTTTTGTTCGGGGTAAACTAGAGCAAAATCTAAGAAAGCATTTTGAGATTTTATTTTTCTTTATGCTTCTTTACACTGACTAAACCCTGAGGAACTCAATCTTTAGTTCTTCTCTGCTCTTTACATTTAGTTGCTAGGACCACAAATTTGACAAAAACTCTCTTGTTTAAGAATATGTGTTCACTATTTATGTAAGTGGACTTTTGACCCTGTTACTAAAATTCAGTTCTGAGTTACAGTCACCTGGGTCTGTTATCACTATACTGTAGTTCTGGAGAGGCCAATTGACCCAGTATCCCTGCGCTCATGGGCTTATAAATAAGGGAAACAATCATCCATTAAAGCTCTTTACCTTTGACAGACCTCTTTGTCCAATCATGTCTATGCTTTTAGCAACTCTTCCGCACTGCACTGGGCAAACAGATCTGTCTGTCTCAATGTTTGTCAATGTCAATTGCTTAACCATTTATCAGTGGTCAATAAGTGCACATGGCAGCTGGGACTTACTCGGCCATGAGGTTTTTTTTTTTTAAAGCATGTTCAGAATAAATCAGGCAACATTATTAAAAGTTTTTTTTGAATAAGAGAGATCTGATTGAATAGGAAAATTAGCATTGCCTCCCTCTGTGTCTCTCCTCCTCTTTGGCCAGACCAGCCCTCTTCATGGGGGGCAGGGCAAGTTAAGGCAAACCAGAACAGAGTAAAGTAGGCAGTAAAACTAGTGCGGTTGTGGTCTGACATGTCATTTGAGCTTAAAGAAGCAAGGGGCAAACTTGGGAAGGACTGACTGGCATCTCTTTGAGCCTGTGAGCTTTTTAAAGAAATCAGCGTTGATCCCTGAGAGGCGTGTGTGTGTGTGTGTGGAGGAGTGTATCTGTCTGTTTGCATGAAACCGTAAGACATAACGTCCAGAAGGCGATTCTACAGCTGCCAGTCTCTCATCAGGTGGTAAGTTTTAACTTTTGTATTTATGCAACTACAAAATTGTAAACCATTTCTATTTGATCATATGCATATACACACACTCGTTTGCTTGTTTAACAGATCCATTGAAAACATTTAATTTAAGAGCAGACTTCTGTATAAATGTTAATAACTGCATGTGCAAAGTCTGTCTGTACTCCTTACTGTATTATTAATGATATCCACTAACTCATTACAGTTAGACATATTAAAATCTTGCCCAGCTAAAAATGCCGTGCTATAACTGAGCTTCAGAGTTGCTTGTCAAGTTAAGCATGATAAGCCCTCAGGGTTACTGCCCTCATGCATGTCAATCTGCTCTGCCTGTGTGATTTTTAACACCTTTCACAGGTTTTAGACAGTCACAGTGTAATGCTAATAGTGAACAATTTGGTCACATGCACCAGAATGTGCCAAATCATTTGTATAAATGTCTGATTTATGTGTAAAAGAAGTTCACTGTAACTTTGGTCTACAATTTAATTCACGTGCAAAATGAGACTGACAAATTAATATCTAAGATCGATCTGTATAGCCTACTAAAATGTAAAAATATACCATTCAAACGTTTGGGGTTAAGATTTTTATATTGTTTTTGAAAGAGGTTTCCTACGATCACCGAAGCTGCATTTTGATCAGAAATACAGTGAAACAGAAATACTGCAAAATATTATTACAATTTAAAATAACCATTGAAACAGTTACCTTTAATTTGGATGTAATTTATTGTAATAAATCTTCAGCATCATTTTCCAATATACAGTGTCACACAATCCTTCATAAATAATTCTCATATGCTAATTTAGTGCTGAATTATTAATGATGGTTCTTAAAATTATAAATGTTCAATTTAATAATGTTTGCTGCTTTAGATTTGTGATACTACTTTTTTGTCATAATTTAGTGATAATATATTTGATAGTTTTATTCATATTTTAATTGACGAGTAACATAGCATTTTTTTAAATGCTATGTTAAATCCCAAACCTTTGAATTGTAGTGTATAAAACATGTGATTATTATTTTTAGATTTGTTTAAAGAGATTATGCTATGATATTTAATCATGGCAGCACAGCTAAAAGGACTTTCCAAATTCTACCTTATATAAACTTTACATAAACTCATAATAATTTACACATTTATAAAGCACTTTTACCTTCAATTAACTTGTAAGATGCCAGTGGCTTAAAGTAACTCTTTAAAAGCGCACTGGCCAATAAGCGATGTGCCAAATACCTACGCCTGTCAAAATGAAAGCGCTTTATTCCACTATTATGTAATAATGCCTAAGGCTTTTGCATTATTGTACATTGGGCAATGCTAAAACCTGCTTAAACTGCAGACATGTGCAAGCGAGAACAAAGGCCAAAAGTGTTATAATAATACAGTGTTCTTTTACATACCTCAGCTCTACTTTGGTGATCTTGCAGAATCAAGTCATTACATTTATTGTGTGCAATTATAGCCAAAAACGTTCAACGCACAAAATTGGGTCCTGAGCATGTGAAACATAAAATGGAGAACAAATTGTATTCTTGAGTTGTATTCACTTGAAAAGAAATAAAAAAGATTGCGTGCTCGATTTATTCATTTGACAAAAACGATCTTGACAGTTTGTTCTAACAGGAAGAATGCTGGAGCATTGCCTCACTTTTGGTCGCTCCCTTGTGAGGAGGAAGAATGTGGACCAGGACTGTCTGGAAGAGTCCAAGCTGTGCCGTTGCCTCTCCACTGTTGATCTGATTGCCCTCGGGGTGGGAAGTACACTGGGGGCCGGTGTCTATGTGCTCGCTGGGGAAGTGGCCAAAGGCAGTTCTGGCCCCAGCATCGTCGTGTCTTTCCTCATCGCCGCTCTGGCATCAGTGATGGCTGGCCTGTGTTACGCAGAATTTGGTGCGAGGGTACCCAAGACGGGCTCGGCCTATCTGTACAGCTACGTGACCGTGGGGGAGCTCTGGGCCTTCATCACGGGATGGAACCTCATTCTGTCATACGTCATAGGTAATTATGTTGTAACTCAAGTTATGTAGAGAATAAAAGAATACTTTTCCAACCTAAACTGATATTCTGTTGGAACAGGGACGTCTAGTGTGGCGCGGGCCTGGAGTGGGACGTTTGATGAGCTTATAGGGGGCCACATTGAAAAGTTCTGCAAAATGTACTTCAGAATGAGTTTGCCTGGTCTGGCAGAATACCCCGATTTCTTTGCTGTCTGCCTGATCTTACTACTGTCAGGTAAAAAAAATCACCTTTTTCGTCTTTAAAAAACTGCAAAAATGCTTTTCAAGACAAGATTTTTTTTGTCTTGTTTTCAGCCAAAATAGCTACAAATTAAAAAAACTGATCTTGGGTTATCTTGGAATGATTATTTTGCTTGTTCTAAGCAAAAAGTAACTTAATTTGGACTTTTTTCTGAAAACAGAAAATCTTCTTAATTTAAGAATGTTTTGATATTTTTACTGGAAACAAGATGAAAAACCTAGTCTTGAAAAGCATTTTTTTGTAAAACACGTATGTAAATATCTTTTTATCATTTAAGTTTAGCACAATTAGAAAAATCTAAAATCTCCTGAATGTGTATTTGCAACTTAATTAGTGCACGATTTTTCCCCCCCCTAAACTGTATTTAAATGTCTGTCTCTTTAATTTTCCCCCCAGGCCTTCTCTCCTTTGGGGTGAAAGAATCAGCTTGGGTCAACAAAATCTTCACAGCTGTAAACGTGCTTGTGCTCATGTTTGTTATCATCTCTGGATTCGTCAAAGGAGACTCGCTCAATTGGAATATATCAGAGGAATCTCTGGTGAACGTTACCATTGTCAGGAGGTGAAGAGGATCATTTCAGTTACTTTCCACTTAATGAATTGAGCCTAATGTGTGAAGTGTTGGTGATCACACTCTTTAAAATGTTAAAATATGCTTACAGGAATCTCTCACAAACTGCTAATGTCACTAGTGATTATGGGGCAGGGGGATTTTTGCCTTACGGCTTTGCCGGGACACTGGCTGGTGCCGCCACCTGCTTTTATGCCTTTGTGGGGTTTGACTGCATTGCAACCACAGGTATTCAATCCCTCATGTTTTTTTACAACAGTTAGCTTCGGTTCTTCAGCCGGATCTTAAGCTCAAACACGTTTGATATTTGTTGACCAGGTGAGGAGGTGAAGAATCCACAGAGGGCCATTCCCATTGGGATAGTCATTTCCCTGCTGGTCTGCTTTCTCGCCTACTTTGGTGTGTCAGCGGCCCTCACCCTCATGATGCCCTACTACCTGCTGGACGAGAAGAGCCCCCTGCCCTTGGCTTTTGAATATGTGGGCTGGGGGCCTGCGAAATATGTTGTAGCGGCAGGATCGCTCTGTGCTCTGTCAACCAGGTAAACATCTTTCTTTGCTCCCATAATACTATTCTGCTGGCCAAGGCTTCTTACAAGATTGTATATTGAGGCAGCATGCTGATATCAAACATTGGCAATAGTTACATAAAAAAGCTTTTATTCATGTTGTCGTTTGTTTGCGACTCAGTTAAACATTTCTTTCCTGAATAATTAGTATGAAGGTCTTAGTTGGGTCTCTGGTGGACTGATTCCTATGCTTTGCATCTCCAATGACTTTTTCGATGGTGATTTGTTTGAAAGAGAGCCATATAAATAATTACACATCGCATTTAATTAATCAGATTATTATTATAAGCTTTAATACGATTAAGGTTTATACTTGCTCTCTTTCAGAACAAAATGTTCATGTGGAATGTGGTTTTGTTTTTTCCTGGTGAGATAAATTATTATTGTTTGGCGATTAGCAATGCTTCCTAAAGCTGAAAAAAATGATAACCCACTAATTTTAACAGCATGCTTATCGGATTCATTGGAATAATTCTGTTAAAAAATCCAGCTGTATGCTTGGTATATAAGCTGTTATCCTATTTTTATAAAAGTTTCATTCCAAAGATGATGAATGATTGTGGCCACTTTTGTCATTTTATGAATTTACTAAAACATTTTACAGCCTAGGCCCTTGTGCAATACTCCCAGGAAAAAATAAAATGATTTAACTGTACGTCTGGTCCCATTTGCCTCATTTGCAAAGTGCTGTACGATGTGCTGTCAAATTTTATATGTCCTTAAGTCAACGTGGAACCAATTTGGCAACCCATATTACTTCTGCAATGTTTTTTTTAGAGTCAAACAGAACATTGATCAATAACATAGACAAACTTAATTTTGTCTATTGGAAACTGCGTATCCTGTGAATGGAGTGGTGTTGAAATTATGTCAAAGGTTTCCCCATTTTGATTTCATGTTGACTTAATCACAATCATTGGTTGTGGAGGCCTGTAACAGGCCAGCAGCAGAAGTGTTTGGGATCAGGTCTGCAGCATGTAATTAATTGACCCCTTTGCTTCTGCCGATGTCTTTGCCTCACATGCAGTCTGCTGGGCTCCATTTTCCCAATGCCACGTGTAATCTATGCTATGGCACAGGATGGGGTGCTTTTCAAAGTGTTAGCCCAAATCAATCCTAAGACGAAGACCCCTCTTATTGCTACAATGACTTCAGGTGTAGTTGCAGGTGAGAGATGTAGGCAAGATTGCTATGCAAACCGCCTACTGTACGTGATCCACCAGGCAAATGTGAAAAAGAGCGGAAATGTGCAATATGAAGAATTATTCTACAAAAGCATACATCAATTTAAATTTGAAGTATCATGACTTTTAAAGATGGTACCTTGAATCAATGAAATTTCGTGAATTTCAATTTGTCTATGTATGCTCATTTATATTCAAAAAAATCTTCTTTTGGCTCCTTCACACTTGCTGGTGTTGCTTAATGTGTTCTTTTCCTTCCAGAGTTGCAGGTGTCTGAACAATGACTCCTTTTTTGTCTTTAGCCTGTTGGGTTCTATGTTCCCTCTTCCCCGCATTCTGTTTGCCATGGCACGAGATGGCGTGCTATTCAGATTTCTTTCCAAAGTGAGTAAGCGTCAGTCGCCAGTGGCTGCCACTATGGCAGCAGGCACTACCGCGGGTAAGCTAAGACCGAGGTAGGCCTTGCATGGCCTGCTGTCCTGTGTGTGTCAGCCTGGTGGAGGTGCAGCGTGCCTGTTTAATTACAGTATGCTGTTAATGGATGCATGCATGCTGTCACTGTGGTGGTGGTGGTGATGCTAAAAATGATGGGGAAAAAAACACTATGGAAGCTATTTATTGCATGCAAAAGAGATGTATAGAGGGCTTGGTGGTGAAGTTGTATGGAAAAAGAAATGAAATTAGTCATCTACTAAATGTTTGGAATAAATCAGATTTTATAATAATATTAAAAGTCATCTCTTGCTTTAGGCTGCATTTATTTTATAAAAAAGGGTAGTATTATAAAATGTTATCACAATTTTTGGTATTAATATATTTTAATATTTATTTGTAATTTATGCCATTTATTTCTCAAATTTTAGCAGCCTACATAATATTTTAGGACAAAAATGGATGTTATCTGTAATTGTGACTACCATTCAAAAGCTGGTAACAAAGATAAAAATATAATTTCAAAAGATTTCTGTTTCAAACAAACATCAAATCTGAATCAGAATCAGAATCAGAATCACTTTATTGCCAGGTATGTTTGCACATACGAGGAATTTGTTTTAGTGACAAAAACTCTACAGTGCAACACGATAACAAGACAAGACAGATATAAAGAGAATTATGTACAATATACAAAATATAAAATGTGCAACACAGCAAAAATAAAAATAGAAAAATAAAAATAAAAATATATACTATAAACATTCAAGTGTAACAGGAATTATGTTTGTGCAGTGTTATGTGCAAATCTGTATGTTAAATAAATAAGTGTCCTCAAGTGTTCATGACATCTGTTCATCAAATAATCATGAAAAGTAAATATTCAAATGTTAAGTGGTAAAAACGGTTTTCAGTGTTGATAATAATAACCATTATTAATAACTGAGCACAAACAATAACTAATAATAATAATAATAATAATAATAAAAGTTGTTTCTTCAAAATCATATTGAAATGATTTCTGAAGGATTTGTGAACTGAAGACTGAAATAAGACCGAAAGTTCTGATTTGCATCATACATTACATTTTTAAATATATTAAATAGAAAACAGTATTTGTATTTTACAATATGTTTGATCAAATAAATGTAACTGTGGTGAGCATATAAGATGCTACGACAACAAAAAAAGCACGCATATACGGTTATTCGAAACGTATGACCGGTAGTGTACATCTGGAGTCAGGTGCAGATGTGTAACGCACCGCTGACAGCTGCAGGGAGAGATTCTCAGTACTTCCCCACAGTGTAGTGATACAGCACTTTGATGCTAGCAGGGGTCACTCAGTGGACGCTTATGGATTCTGTGGACTTCTAAAGAATGAGAAAACAGAGGGGAAGCTTAGTGAAGGGATGAGGACGCAGGGCAGATAATGGTTTTTAGAGCCCCCTGCACATCGCACATGTTAAGTCTATACTGTAGTACTGTATGTTTGTGTACACGGCCTTCTTACTGTGAGGGAAGTCTAAACAGCTGTATATGAAGTCACAGGGCACATCTGGTGTGCATTTCATCAGAAGATACCAGTGCTGTTGCAATCGAGTTTAAAGTCAGACATCTGTATTCGTGATTGACAAAGATTTGCTTAATTAAATCAACATAAATTAAACTGTGCATGCTCTGTTGGTGTATAATGGCCTTGAAATATTTTTGACAACCAAGCCACACTTATGAATGCCATTGCATGAAGTATTAATATGATAAATGCTGTTCACCTTCTGGTTGTCAACCTAGCAAGTAATTGCAACACTGCTGAAAAAACTGACATTAATTATGAGAAAGGAGATGTATTTAAATTATGTCACTAATGCATTTTTAGTGTGACTTAAGTGTCTAAATATTTGGGGCCATCATTTTTGTTTATGTATTTAATGCATTTTTTTTAGCTTCATCTGATCAGCTTTTGTTTACTACAAACAGCTATCATGGCTTTCCTGTTTGACTTGAAAGCGCTGGTGGATATGATGTCTATAGGAACCTTGCTGGCATACTCTTTGGTGGCTGCTTGTGTTCTAATCCTCAGGTTAGTGATTCCAGATGACAGCATTACTTTCTGCAATATAGCTGTTAATACAAGCATGCTCTTGATGCAAAACCTGTTGGTACAACCCCTACTGAGAGAATAGTACACTGCCATCTAGTGGTCATGTGTCATCTTCAATCATATGGGTCAAAGACGTTAGGATGTCCACATCAAAAGAAATGATTTTATGTCCATAGAAAGCAATTTAAATGTAAGGAAACTGTCTACTTTTAAAGTTTAAAATAGGTTTTTAGAGAACAGAATTTCAAAAACATTTGTAACATAATTATGTAAAAAATTCAAACAACCTGCTTATTCTGGCTCGTACATATTAAAATATATAAACGAATAAAAGAGCATATTAAATTGTATTTTTTTTAATAAGTAAAGAATCTTACTGACAAATGGGCAAAACCTAGGATAGTGACAAATGTAAAAAAAAAAATGTGAAATTACAATTTATTAGTATTTGGGGTGAAAGTAATTAATCTTTTAAGTTTTGTTGTAAATATGCTTGACATGATTGTTACACTGAATGTCATTTTAGTGGGCAAATTTAATAAATCGGGAAAATATGTGCAATAAATTGAATGCAGTAAACCTCTTTTCATCTTGGACCCATATACATGTATATTTCAATGATATGACTTTGAACTGATTTTATGTCTGATTTTATTTTCTTGTGATTCTTAAATGACACTGTCCCATTTTATGATGCACTTATCAAAGAAGGTTTATTAATGCATCTGTTGAACTATACAATTTATATGTCAGGTATCAACCGGATGCTGCATTTGAAAGGTCTAGGATCAATGAAGGCAAGGATGAGGTTGGTGAGTCTGAACTGACCGAGTCCGAGTCTCATCTGAACATGCTGAAGGATGGAAACGTAACCCTGCGTTCTCTGCTCAACCCTCCGCTGCTGCCCACCGAACAGACCTCCACTGCCGTCAACGTCTCTGTTGTGATCATGGGTTAGTACAGCAGCAGTTAGAGACCGATTTGACTCCAAGTTAGCTGAAGACAGTAAGATTTCTGATCTGCGTTTGTTTTTCCCTGCAGTGTTTGCCGTGTGTGTTATTAGCGCTCTCAACACATACTATGGACAGGCCATTATTGCTCTGAAGCCTTGGGCCCTGGGGGTCTTGGGGGCATCTTTGTTTATCTTCATCATGTGCATCCTTCTGGTTTGCAGACAACCTCAGACGAGGAAGAAAGTTTCCTTTATGGTATGTATGTTTAAAATCTAATATGCTATGACATTTCAGGGTGACAGGCAGTCTCTTTTTTTTTTTTAAATAACTGTTTTCTTGGATTATTTTACAATGTAATTTATTCCTGTAATGGCAAAGCAAAATTTTCAGCATCAGAAGATCTTTTAGAAATCATTCTAATATGCTGATTTGCTGCTCAATAAACAGTTCTTCCTATTATTATTTTAAAAAATTATTATTATTATTATTAATATTAATAATAATAATAATTTAATTTTCAATGCAGCATTTATTAGAAATAGAAATCTTTTATAACATTCTAAATGTCAACAGTGTCACTTTTAATTAATTTAATTAATCCTGCTGAATAAAATATTAATTTCGGTCCCACTATATATTAGCTGGCCTTAACTACTATGTACTTACATTTAAATGAATCTTTTGGTACGATGCACTTATTGTGTACACGCATGGCTTTGCATTGTACTTATATTTTCAAAAATACCTATATGTAGTTACATCTGTAACTGATTTCTGTAACACTGTTAACCGACCCATCCACATTAACACATTAACCCACCCTTGAACTTACTCACACCACCAAACCTGTCCCTAACCTTACCCGTATCCCACCCAAATATCAACAAATGTGTTTTGCAATACAATATGAGCACAATAAGGCCACCTAATATAAATTGCGACCTTGATTTCTTTTAAACCGACTGAGCCCAAATATTTTAACTTTATTACAATAAATACATTTTTCAATATACAAAAATATTTTTGGGGGTGTAAATGCACTTTCACACTCTTAAAGGGACAGTTCACCCAATAATTATCACTTAACTGTTTTTTTTTTCTTATGTGGTGCACAAAAAGTACCTACTGCTGTTTTTGCATACAATATAAGTGAATGGTTTCTCCTATTTAACATTTATTTTCACAGGTCAGTTCACTTTTACTGTATTTAAAAGAGCAGCAACAATCTGCTTTAAATCTAAAATGAAACGTGAAGGAGAGTAAATAATGACAAAACTCCCATATTGGGCTGTACGTTCCTTTTAATAAACGTGTACCTGCTGTGTTTATCTTGATGTGTATTCTGCCCAGAAGAGCAATGGGTTTTAGGGTAATAGCCTGTATAAAATATGTGTTTGCCAAGCACTCTGTGTTCTTTGGAGGGCCATATTGTGTGCTATCCTTGCTATCTAACATGAAAAACAATGTGATCTGACCCGAGAGAGTCTCCATTCATGGTGTTTTTTCTGTTTTAGTCTGGGTCATTTCATTAGCGAGTGCTAAGCAGAGTGCAGTCACATGTTTGAAAGAGTGTGTATTTTTTGCTTCAGGTTCCTCTCTTGCCCTTTCTACCCATCTTGAGTATATTTGTCAACGTGTATCTGATGGTTCAGCTCAGCGGAGACACGTGGATCCGTTTCTCCATCTGGATGGCTATAGGTACGTGCTAACTTTGAGTAAACACACGCAGGATGCAATGCTAAACCACATTCAAACAAATCTAAAGGTCTCACCGCCGTTTCAAGGCTGTTTGCTCGAAAAACAGGCACATTCGGAAATAAAGTAAGAAAACCCTGCCCAAAAGATCAGCTTAGATGAGCATGGACTTCCAGGGTGGTCCAGGCTGGTTTTCACTGGTTAGTCTCACGCTGGTGGAAAATTGGAAAGGATAGTCTATCCAAATTTTGTTATTGTTTGCTTATCCTCATTTTGATCTAAATCCAAAAGCTTGTATTTTTATTTTTTTTTTTTTACTTAATTTTTTTTAACCAATGAGCTTTGTTCTAGAATGTGACTTTCATATGTGATGCGTATCTGTGTCTACAAAAATAATTAGCCTAAATTAAATCTTTATTTACATCTTAATTAAATCATCATTTAAAGCAATTATATCCTCAACAAGACTGGGTTTAGATTTATGATGCCTTTATAACTACATTAATATATATATATATATATATATATATATATATATATATATATATATGTATGTATATATATATATATATATATATATATATATATATATATATATATATATATATATATTATATATATATATATATATAAAAATATAAAAACCCGAGGAGGTCGAGGAGTGCGTGTGTGTGATCATCGATCGAGAAACAGAAAAAAATTAAATATATATATATAAAAATTATATATAATATATATATTTTTATTTATTTTCTTTTTCACACCTAATATATATATATATATATATATATATTTTTATTTATTTTCTTTTTGGTCAATGAAAGAAAAAGTCACAATGGTCACTAAATATATCTGATAATAATAAATAAAAATATAAATGTTAACCAATGAAAGTCAGACATTGTTTTTTCAACCATGCTTCAACAGAATTATTTAAAAAAATAAACTATATATGGTACCCTATAAAACACTAAAATAATAACATGAATTCAAGGTGTGTCCACTAATTAGCATCACAGGTGTCTACAACCTCAGCCATAATATATGCAGGCAATCATATATATTTTACCACACTATACCAGATTGTCTCAAGAGATCAGAAAGAAAATTATAGACAAGCATGTTAAAGGTAAAGGCTATAAGACCATCTCCAAGCAACTAGATGTTCCTGTGACTACAGTTGCACATATTATTCTTTAAGATCCATGGGACTGTAGCCAACCTCCTGGGCGTGGCACTTGCAGGAGGATATGGAAGAGACGGATAATCCGAATGGTATAGAAAGACTTGATTCAAGGTGAACTTCATGCTCATCAGTGTCAGATCGCACCATCCGTCGTTGTTTGAACTACGGCGACCAAGGAGGACACCATTGTTGAAAACGAATCATAAAAAAGCAAGACTGAATATGCCAAACTACATGTTGACAAGCCACAAAGCTTCTGGGAGAATGTCCTGTGGACAGATGAGACAAAAATCGAGAAGTTTTGCCAAGGCACATCAGCTGTATGTTCACAGACGAAAAATGAAGCATATCAAGAAAAGAACACTGTCCCTACTGTGAAACATGGAGGAGGCTCTGTTATGTTCTGGGGCTGCTTTGCTGCGTCTGGCACAGGGTGTCTTGAATCTGTGCAGGGTACAATGAAATCTCAAGACTATCAAGCTGATAAATGTACCCAGTGTCAGAAAGCTTGGTCTCAGTCAGCATGGGTCTTGCAACTGACCCAAAACACACCGCTAAAAACACCCAAGAATGGCTAAGAGGAAAAAATTGGACTATTGTAAAGTGGCCTTCTATGAGCCCTGACCTCAATCATTGAGCATCTTTGGAAGGAGCTGAAACATGCAGTCTGGAAAAGGCACCTTCAAACCGGACACAACTGGAGCAGTTTGCTCATGAGGTGCTGAGAGGTGCAGAAGTCTCATTGACAGTTACAGGAAGCGTTTGATTGCAGTGATTGCCTCAAAGGTTGCGCAACAAAATATTAAGTTAGAGGGTACCATCATTTTTGTCCAGGTCTGTTTCATGAGTTTATTTTTTTAATAATTCTGTTGAAGCATGGTTGAAAAACAATGTCTGACTTTCATTGGTTAACATTTATAGAATTTTATTTATTATTACTTTTGTCAGATTAAAGTTATTTCTGTGACCATTGTGAGTTTTTCTTTCATTGACCAAAGGGTACCAACAATTTTGTCCACGTCTGTATATATCCTATATATATTTATATAATATAGAGTGAACTACCTTTAAGCATCCTAATGCAACATATATATTTTATATAAATCTTGACTTTGATATCAATCCACAGGTTTCCTCATCTATTTTGGATATGGAATGTGGCATAGTGATGAACGTAAGAGGCATCTACAGAACTACGGCGTTGCGACGGAGAAAAAGACACTGACAGGAAATGAAGGCACTGTGGAGTATGTGACGCACATGGAGAAGACTAGCCCATGTTAAAGAACAGCAGATAAACTAGGATAGTAATTATAGCTGTTATCCACGGCATTCACCAACCAGCTGATAGACCTGTGCATTCAGCTCTGCCTTTCCAGTCGCTGCCATCATGAACAATCACTGTAACACCTCTCAGTGTTGATGTGACAGTAGGACGTTAGGGGTGTGCGATCTGGCAATAAAAATTCAATGCATTGACTATGGAACTGATTCTGTACCCAATATCAAATTAATATGTGTGATTTTGGATATTAACCATATATACTTATGAAAAATAGCAAAATAACCGAACATAAATAGTGACCAAATTTGATATTTTATTCATTTTCATTAATAAATAGTTAGGATCGCATTGAATTATTGTCAGAGCAAATATTTTACCCCTGTAAGACATACCTCTGCATATAAGCAATTTGCTTTTAAATGTGTTTTGAAGAGAAAGGGAAAGCATGTTTTGTTTTTTTTTTGCATGAAAGTATTAAGATTTCCACAGACAGTATCTTAAGATAACTTCCACTCGTAGTTTGTTAAATAAAAAAATAATAAACTAAAAATAAATAAATAAATAAAGAAAGCAAACCATTTTATAGCATATATACTTGGTTTTAAAGGTATGGGACACGTGCTAAAGTAGCATTATTAAATAATGTGGACCACCAGGAAAAATGCTGGTAAAGCCATGATTATGGTGAATGTCCAGCTTTACGGCAGGTCTGAATACTTGTCTTGTTAAAGTGTTTAATTCTAAGATTTAGAATGAATTCTTTTAACTTTCTGTTTGTGCTTGAATTGTTTAGCTGTTTGGGTAACACTATTTCATGTTCTCTTGTATTCCGATGAACACTACTTTTTATTGTTGTGTAATTATCGCTGACTCTGTGACAGGGATATCTTATACAATGTACAGTATTCATCTGTTGTGTGACAACCAGAAGGTCTGATGATGTTGAAGAGGAGCAAGTACGTATGTATGTTTTGTCTAGTAAAAATTACCTTTTTTTTCACTTAAGTACTTTCTAGATTTTTTTTACTCTACTACTAACTAATCCGGCATTTTCAGAAACGTTATGATGAATAATCAACAGCCTACACTACATAGTTCACTGCGGTCATTCAGTACATCACGATACGTTTAATCCAGTTAACAAAGTGATGTTAGCAGAGATCTAAAAAATGGACAACCTGAGCTTTTTTTCTATCCAGCGCTCAAGTCCTTCTCCACCAATTGTGAGTAGATTTTAGTAGAAATGAGCCATTGAGAGGCTAAGATTGTGGAACAACCATTAACAGCAATTTGTTAATGTCTCATTAACTTTCAACTTCCATTTAAAGCCTTGTATCATTTTATCTTATCATTATAATAGTTTTTTTTAAATAATGTAAGTATTAAATGTGTGGACTATACCGTTATCAAAACATTGCAAAGTGGTTTCATACAAAACAATAAAACTTTTCTCCCTTTTCAACAATGTTTTCCCACATTTTTAAAGTAAATGTCCAATACATTTAAATAAAATGATGTATATATTTATATTGTATAAATTTTTATTGGTTGGTAGGTCTGTTGATCTGTTCATTAGTTTTTCATCTCATACCATTTCATATGAGTTTGTGTAATGTTACTTTTACATCAAAAGAAGCTGATATTTGATTTCAAATTACTGCAAAACTGCATAAATCAACTGCCAATGGAAACATTGCATCATTCTGATTCAGCAGACACTGCCCAATTAATAATAATAATAATAAAAGTATTGATAAGGTGATCTCTATTGGATATAAAACAAGTGATAGACTATTTTATTTCATTTAGAATGATATTGTATGAATATATGAATATATATATATATATATATATATATATATATATATATAAAAAAAAAAAATCACTGTAGGCTATAAATATTTTTTTCTGTATTTACAAATTAGTGGAGGTATTCAAATACTTTTATTTTGAAATGCGTTTTGCGAAACGGAGACGGAAGTGAAGAGCGCGAAACCCGAGGTCGAGGTGCGTGCGCGCGATCGATCGAGAAACAGAAAAAAATTAAGTAAAAGAAATAAAGCCCAATTCTCGTAGCAAATGTGCTTATAAGAGGACAGCGGTTTGCGGGTTTCGAGGTGAGCTGGACCAAACTTGTGCTGCTGCTGTGGACGTTGTCACGCGAGTCCGTGTGATGCAAGAGAGCGTTGCTGAGAGACTGTTACGTGAGTGTTTTTGACTCCGTCTGAAAAGTTTTATTTTAGTTTGCTTCCGGAATACACGGACAGTATTTTTGTAGTTTTGAGGACGAAGCTGTTTTCTGAACGAGTAATTTCTTAGAATTTTCTGGAAATTTCTCCCTTTGCCGTTTTTCACACGTTACTGCCCCTGTGTGGACGCGAACGGCATTGTCTTTTTTTTTTTTTTTTTTTTTTTGGACTTTCTACAGGGTTTTTGTTTCAATACTTTTGAAATAAGTTTTTGTCGGACATTTGAGCGAACTTACTGAACCTGCTTGTGAACAGAACTGTATTTATTCATTCTTTTGCGTACATGAGATTTTTCTGCCTACTAGAAGTATTTACGTGCACAGTGATTTTTTTGCAGATTTTCTCTGAACTGCTCATTCTTGTTTTTTTGTTTTTTTTTTAGAAGAAAAGACTTGATATTAACAAGCTTTCAGTAATTAAAGACCTAGATCTTGAAATTTGTAGTCGTCCAAGATAAATTTAACACATCATCATACCCCCTACACTGTAGTGAAATTCCCTGCTACATAAAATTGGCGTCACAAACAGGATCGTTCTGTCCCAGGTCTGTGAGTAACAAGAAAATGTCAGAACTGGAAGAGTTGAAAAAGGAGTTTGCTGATATGCAAAGGGGGTTAGCGGAGCAATTATGCCAGATTGGAACAGTGAGAAGCTTTGTCATTGGCAAAAGCTGTAGTAGAGTAGCAAGCCTCCACCTGGTGCTACCTCAGCAACAATTTACGTTCCAAGAGAGCACAAACTCACTGAATTCACTGGTTCCACCAAGCCTGGAGACGGAACAGTAGAGGAGTGGATTCTTTGCATGAAATCAGCATTCCATGTGATGAAAGTACCAGAGGAAGATCAGGTGGAGCCGATTAAACCGCATTTAAAGGGAGATGCTAAAGATACCGTGAAGTTCATGCTGACAGAGGGGGATAACAGTGTGGAGGCTATCTTCAAACTGTTACAAGGAACCTATGGAGACAAGGTTCCTATCGGCACAAGATTAAAGGACTTTTATGATCGAAAAACAAGCACCTGCTGAAACTATGCGTGCCTATGCTTATGACTTATGACAAAAACTTTACAAGGTGAAGCGCAGAGAGCCTGTTCGCATTCCAGATGAAGAGAGTTTTCTGTTGGTCAGTTGGACCTGGGATTAAGGGATGATTTATTAAGGAGAGATGAAGCGAAGGATCAAGGAAGAGCGAAGTCTGACTTTTGCACAGTTGATGCAGGATGCAATCACCTGGTCTGAGGAGGAGGAGGCACAGCCAGAAGGTATTTTGAAACCCCCAGTGCGTGCAAGGGCTGCAGTTCACACTACAGTAGCGACTGGCAACAATTCATCCTCGCTGACATTGGAGAAATTGCACAAAGCAATAGAAAAGATAGTTGTATGTCAGGAGGAATTGTACAAAATGGTACATAGTCAAGGGAGAACCGATTCTTGTCAAGGTATTATGAGATGGCAGCCACTGAAGAACAGTGAAGGAGAGTATATCTGTTACACATGCAGTGAACCAGGTCACACCAGTAGACGCTGTGGTGGGAATAGAAAGTTGAAGGGCTGGGGTGCTGCATCTTCACAATTAGAAGGGCGAGTGAGGGGTCAAGAGGGGCTTCATCGAGTAACACTTTTAACTGAGCCATCTGGAGTTCGGAGTCATACGAGTAATTGGAGGGCAGAAGAAGTTCCATAAACTCTAAAGGACAGTGCGTTTGGTGTAAAGATAGGAGTACCCACGCGCTGCTTATTGGACACAGGCTTTGAAGTTACCTCCATCTCAGAATCTCATTTCAAGCAACATTTTGGCAAACTGAGGAGAGCATTGACATCAGCTAACTGGGTGCGTCTAACCGCTGCAAATGAACTAGACATTCCGGTGCTTGAATGCTTGCAGGCAGATGTAGAGTGCATTGGGAGTCTGCTTTCAGGGAAGTGTGTTTTTGTGCTCACCAAAGCCAACCCTGATGCAAAGGAAATAAAGGGATTGGATGGAATTGTAGGAATGAACGTGCTCACTGAATTGAAAAACTTGGTGCTGTCACGAAAGAAGTTAAATAAAGAGTGTAAAACCAGCCCACTCGTGGATGCAAACATAAGAAGAGTAATAGCAAGAGTGGATAAAGTTGAGAGACTCATGGGACCTGAAGAAAAGATGGGATTTGTTAAGGTGTCAGGGAAGCAAGTTGTGACAATCCCACCCTTAAGTGAGAAGATTGCGGAAGGCCACTGCACCATTCCACACCAAACAAGGCATCAAGTACTTGTACAGTGCACAGATTCTGTTACCCTTCCTAAAGGACTGTTGATAGCCAATTTTCTTGCTAGCCCAGAAAAGGGTAAGGTCTCTGTACGAGTGTTAAACCTTTGTCAAGAAACTGTCAATTTGATGCCGAGATCCAGAATTGTAGTTGTGTCCAAACTAGAGAAAATAGTCCTCAAACAAGTGGTGGAATTTGAGGAGGATATTGATTAGTTGCATGTTAAAAAGCATGTCCAATGCAGCATTAATGTTGAGAGCTCGCCCAAACAGTTGTCTATTCCACTCCAGGTGAATCAGGAAGGACTGACAGACATGCAACGTGAGGAGTTAAATGCGCTGCTGACCCGGTACAGTGATGTTTTCTCCAAGACCAAAAAGTTATGCATAGTATACCTACAAGAAATGTACTGCCAATCAAGCAACGTCACAGACGAGTCCCACCTCATGTTTTTCAAGAGTTTAAGAGACACGTGCAAGATCTGGTCAGTCAAGGCATACTGAAGTAAAGTCGCAGTCCATGGGCCTCTTCCACCGTCATTGTAATAAAGAAGGACAGAGGTGTTTGTTTCTGCAAAGTTTCAAGTAATTACTGACCACAATCCCTTCCCATACCTGGAAACAGCCAATCTTGAAGCAGTGGAACAGCTCAGTTATCAGAATTCAAATTTGAGGTTTGTTACAAGCCTGGAAGACAAAACATTAGTGCTGACACTCTTTTATGATTCCCTTGGGTGAAGAACCTGAGAAGGATGAAACGGGGAAAGACTTCATTCGAGCATGCTTGTGGCCAGGTAAAGGAGAGGAGAGCAAAAAAATGCCAATCCATGTTGCCAAACAAGCCATCATAAAGAAAGGTGTTGATGGTTACAGCTGGTCATCTATTTGTGAGCAACAGAAAAATGATCCTTGTATAGCTGTGCTTGAGAACAAGAGGTTAGTAACACAGTTTCCAAGGTATGGGAGCCCAACAAAAGAAGTTGGCTAGACAGTTTGAGCATCTGAAACTGAAACATCAAGTCCTGTTCAGAGTAATTACCGATCCCAAGAGATGGGGAAGAAGTTTGGCAGTTAGTAGTGCCAGAGTCTTTGTAGCTGAAAGTGTACGAAGGAGTGCATGAACATAGAGGACATTCTGGAAGTAGGAGTACATTGGAGAAGATACAGCAAAAGCTATTAATGGCACTCAATGACCAATGATGTGCAAACATGGGTAACCCAGTGTCGGAGATGTACTTTAACTAAGGACGTGTTTCCTAAAACTTGTGCTTCTATGACTTGCACCAATGTAACGGCACCCCTAGAAGTTCTTGCCATGGATTACACCATGCTTGAGAGGTTACGATAATGTTCTGCCAAAACCCTGTTACAACACTGGTTCGTCTGTTATGGGTGTCCTGCCTGACGGAGGTGTTTTGAGGCAAGTGTAATTAAAGAGCTCTGTAAGTCATATGGAATCAGCAAGAGTTGCACCAGCCCTTACCACCCTCAAGGGAATTCACAGTGCAAAAGATTCAATCGTACAATACATGAGATGCTGCGGACATTACCTGTAGAAAAGACGGGGTACTCTCCATTTTATCTAATGTTCAGATGAGAGGCAAGGCTGCCCATGGATGTCCTAGGAGGAAAAGATTTAACTGATGATGAAGCTGATCATTTGGATGAGTGGGTGAAGAATCATCACGAACGCTTGAGGATTGCAGCTGAAACTGCAAAGGCAACTGCCAAGAAGCTTCTAGGAGAAGGAAGAGGGTCTATGATCTCAAAACGGCAGGACCGCTCATTAGACCTGGTGACAGAGTATTGTTGCATAACCACAAGTTTAGGGGACGGAACAAAATTCAAGGTAAGCGGGAGTCTAGACCATATTTGGTAGTGCAACAGAACCACCCAGATTTGCCTGTGTTTACAATACGTCCTGAGCTGGGGGGGTCCCACAAAAGTAGTTCATAGGGATCAGTTGAGACAGGTTACACGTGATGAAAGAGAAAAAGAGATGTAAGAAACAGAGGTTGACCCACATGACATTGTTTACACTCTGTATCCTACACATTCAGAGCACAGATTTACCTGAGGAGGTTGCCATTGATCTGTTATGTTAGGAGGAGGGTAGTGTAAGTGATAGGGGTAGAACCTGAACAAGATGCAGAATCTGAAAACACTGACATGTCAGAAAATGACGTTTGTGAGGTACCTGAAGTAAAACGGTTTAAATGAGAAATAAATTCTCGCAGTATATGTTCTTATAAGAGGACAGCGGTTTGCGGGTTTCGAGGTGAGCTGCACCAAACTTGTGCTGCTGCTGTGGACGTTGTCACGCGAGTCCGTGTGATGCAAGAGAGCGTTGCTGAGAGACTGTTACGTGAGTGTTTTTGACTCCGTCTGAAAAGAGTTTTATTTTAGTTTTGAGGACGAAAATTTTTGTCTGTTTTCTGAACGAGTAATTTCTTAGAATTTTTTGGAAATTTCTCCCTTTGCCGTTTTTCACACGTTACTGCCCCTGTGTGGACGCGAACGGCATTGTCTTTTTTTTTTTTTTTTTTTTTTTGGACTTTCTACAGGGTTTTTGTTTCAATACTTTTGAAATAAGTTTTTGTCGGACATTTGAGCGAACTTACTGAACCTGCTTGTGAACAGAACTGTATTCATTCATTCTTTTGTGTACATGAGATTTTTTACGTTCACAGTG
Source organism: Puntigrus tetrazona (assembly GCF_018831695.1). Lineage (NCBI taxonomy): Eukaryota > Metazoa > Chordata > Actinopteri > Cypriniformes > Cyprinidae > Puntigrus > Puntigrus tetrazona. The sequence continues at coordinate 16,523,875 of NC_056712.1, forward strand.
ATTTTTTTTTTTTTGCAGATTTTCTCTGAACTGCTCATTCTTGTTTTTTTGTTTTTTTTTGAAAAGAAAAGACTCGATATTAATAAGTTTTCAGTAATTGCAAAGATTACCCTGCCCAGTTCTGTGGTGAGG